>NW_005842130.1:2024242-2059887 GCF_000455745.1 Alligator sinensis | reverse complement strand
TCCTGCTTTTCAATTCTTTTAATTTTTTTCTGACAAAAGACTAAAGGAAAAAAATCAACCTATGAATGAACACATGGAGATGGTACTAGCTGATTACATTTCAATAAACCTTTTTTCTAGTTGGTCTGTTGGCAACTGGAGCGAGTGCAGTCTGACTTGTGGAACAGGAGAGCAACTCAGACAAATACGGTGTGTTCAAAGAATCCGCTACAAGCCAGAGCCCGTGTCATATTCTTTCTGTCCAGTACCTGCTCCGATCAGCAGGCAGATTTGCAATACTCAGAGTTGTTCACCTGCTTGGAGTGTGGGGCCCTGGTCAGAGGTAAGAACACAGGATTAACTTGAGTGGTGAGTAGTACAGCTAGCAATGAACTTGTGGACTAGCTAATCACTTTTGAATATACAGAATGAGTTTTTGTCTCTGTTCTATGCCAAGATTTAATGCATTAAACATTTATACATGGATTACTCTTATATATAGTCACTATGATATATAGTTCTCTGAGTATAATCTGTACTCCTCTGAGTAAAGACCTCTGTTCCTACTCCTGAAAAGGAGCAAGGCTAGCAGTTCCACCATAACTGGCTTTGTGATCAGTGGGAGCATATATTATTTCTTCCTTTCCCATCAAGTATTATTCCCATCCTTTCTTAGGTTTATGCTGCTGTCTACCACTGTAGGATCTGAGCAATCCCGTGTAAAATTGATTGGAAATTAAAGTGTAAAAAAATCTTCATCTTGTTTTACTGCCTTTTAAAATATAATGCATGCTTATTTATTGCTCTCACCAGTTGCTGGATTTGGCACCTGGAGACTGACTCTCTCTGCAAGCACAGAATATAATGCACTTAGCTGTAGTGTAAGCTTTCCCAAATATCCCACCTATGTGTCCCAATTATGGCTGTAAAGACCACTTTTGGTAGTGGGGAAGTTAAGTCTCTGTGGGTGCATCTACAGGAGATGCTATGGCACAGTAGCAATGAGCTACTGCATGATAGCTTGTTGCTACTGCGCAGTAATGTTGCTGAGCACTAACCATGTGGCAATGGTACTGCATAGTAGCTCATTGGTACTGCGCAGTAGCATCGGGGAAAAACCATGTGGCGATGGTACTATGCCGTAATGCTGGTTAATGCGCAGTCATTTAGTACTTGCATACTGTGCAGTGGGCAGCTCATGTAGACACACCCTGTGCCCATGTTGAGCCTCATACTCCCTCACAATTAACTTGTTAATATAATCACAAGCAAATACAGCCTGTTTCCCATCTCTAGTGTTCACGAACATGTGGAAAAGGATGGAGGAAAAGAACAGTTGTCTGTAAGAGCACAAATCCCTCTCCCCGGGCTCAGATTTTGACTGATGCTGCTTGTACAACAGAACTGAAACCAAAAACTCAGGAAGCTTGTCTCCTCAAGCGCTGCCACAAACAGAAGAAGCTGCAGTGGTTTGTGTCCACGTGGTCAGAGGTAGGCAATACTATCTCATTGCCCTTGTAAAAATTTTTTTAAAGAATGTGTAGTTCAAATCTGTAGGAGGACTGAATTTTTTAAGCGTATGTGGTAAATGACCTGCTCTAATCAATTGCTAGCTAGTACTAGCATGATAAGAAACTACAACCTCTCCCCCCACCCCCACTTTCCCTGTGCAACATTAGTGACAAGGACACTGAAACATTTATAAGGAACCTCCAAAGGATTATCATCACAATGTTATAGTATTTATTTATTTACACAATGCCAAATCCTATGTTTCATAGACAAAATTACCATTACTTTGAAAGAATTTGGCTGTGTTGAGTCTGCAGGAATTGGTATTCCATAGTGCAGTACATAGGCATATAAGGAAGATCCATAAGGAAAGTTTACTGGTAATGAAAATACAGTGGTCAGCATTTCCCAGTAATTAACACACTATGCTAGCTGACAAACAAGGCTGTTTCACTGGGCCATTGCCTTTGTTAGCACTGATAACAACACCTATAGCTATGATTGCCTAACACTTTTCCTTATGTAACCCTGTTTTCAGGATTTTAACATGCCAGATTGAACTGAAATTTTCCATGCTGAACGTCTGCCTCTGGCCGAATTTTGTGGAAAATTTCAGCAGAACCAGTGTGGCCATTTCTAAGAATGAAATGAGAGAAACCAATTGTTTTGCCCATGTTATCAATTCCTGACAAATGTAATTGTTTGTCCTGTATGTTTTGGAGCAGAATATGAAATTTGGCAGGGAAACATCACTCTGACATCATGAATATGCCTTTTGGTGTCTCTGTAAAATTCCAATCTGAATTTCTTCAAGTTGCAAGTGTTCATAAATCACCTCTTGGCCAGGTGAAGCTTTTTATCATTTGACAGTTAAATTATCCAAATCCATGCACTATGGATGCTTCATTCACTTCATAGAACTTTTGTGGCAGTCAGCTTGAACACCTGCCCATCTGCTCAAAGAGACTCGGCATACTTCATACCAAGGCTAAGTAAGACTTCCCCTGCATTTGCTCCTCTTGGCTTTTAGAGATCTCTGTAGTGCCAGATGCAGGTGCAAGACAGCTGGAGGAAGAGCAAGGGGAAACAGTTAGACTGCAATGCAGAAGGGGTAGGAGGTTGGACAGAGAAAAAGACTAAGACATAGGGTATGGAGGAATGAGAAAGAATAGTCTAGGACAGCTGAAAGGAAATGGAAATATTGGGAATGGAGCTTGGGCACAGTACAAATACTGGGACAGAGAGAAGCTCTGCATGTGTACACGGTGGTGCCATGTGATAGAGAGAAATAGGAATGAGGTAGGAGGGGTTGAACTGATGGATTAGTGTATTGGCAGAATGGTTTCAGTCCCAGTGCAATAAACCCCAGATTTGTATTTGTGTTGCACTCTGAAATGATAAGTGCCATAGAAAAGCCCACAGGGACATAAATAGTTCTGTATTAAGTGCAAAGCTTGGGAGGCACGCAGAAAGGAACCACTGAATGCTGAAGTTAAAATGAAATATTGATTATAGCTACCAAGTCAATGAGAACCATTTATCATATGCACTGAAAAAGTCGTAAGTCCTATGGAAACAAATAGTATGGGATTGCGTAACTAAAGACGGGATTATGATGCATATAGCAAAGAGGGCCAAACTGATGTTGCACAGACAACTTTAAATCTGGCATTTCCTAACTTTTGAGTTACTTGGCTTTGCAAACTTCATATTCTTTTAATGAAAGATCCTTATTATATAGAATATGTTGGCAAATACTGACTTTTGGCAGTGACCACTGTGCAGAGGTATTGTGGTGTGTGTATATATATATATATATATTGCAAAAAATCATATTTTAAAACAGCCTACCCTTTTTGAGGCATTATGAACTGATTTTAATGACTTGTTTATTAATATTCCAATAATATGAAGAACCCCCTGCTCCCTTTCTCTCCTTCCTGTTATTCCAAGGAAGGTTTTTTCTTATGTAAAACTGTTTGGCAGAATATACTCCACGGAAAGTTGTCAATATTCTGGTACTTTAACATACAGTAGATGAAAACTACAAACTATCAAAAATAAAAATTAAGTTTTGCTACTGCAAATCCTTGTTCTGTCCTCTACACTTATATTTCTCTTAAGGCTACACAGAAAAAATGCTGCTGCTTGTATATTCTTGAGAGTAAGAAAATTATAGTTGCCATATAAGATTGTCAACAGGCTACCATAACATCTCACTTCCCGTGTCTTTCTTTTAGTGTTCAGTGACATGTGGAAAAGGAATTCAGAGACGGTTATTAAAATGTACAGAAAAGTATGTTTCTGGAAAATACCGAGACCTTGCTCCAAAAAAGTGCTCCCACCTGCAGAAACCAAACTTGGATCTGGAAAAAGACTGCATTTTAGCTGTGTGTCCTAAGCACCCCATTTACTCAGCAGTGAGTTATACTCGAGGCAGCTGGTACTCCTCTCCTTGGTCTCAGGTACATGACAGTATTAACTTTTGAACCTATTTTAAGTCACAGATGAAGTCATAATCTGCTATGGCCTTGTGCATCATACAGGCTAAAGAAATCAATCTAGTAATTCCTGAAATGGAGGGAATTATTTTCTATATGAAAGAACACAGTTGAACCCAATAGTCTGTGGTAAAAAGAGTGATTAGGATAACTGGAAAGGGAATTATTTATATTTATTATATATTTCCACTATCTTCAAAATTACACTTGGGTCTTTGTAAACAGAAAAGAAAAAATGGTCCCTACCCAGAAAAATTCCCCCTCTGTTTTCAGAAAATGGCCTTTAGGACTGCCCAAGTGTTCATAACAGCTTAGGAGATCTTGGAGGAGAAACCTCTTATTCAGAGTTAATTAGAACCATTCTTTGCATCTTAACAGAGTAGTAAAATATATCTACATGCCTTTCACTACCCTGTAGACACTTGATACATGGAGTCTCCATGCCTTGATGAAGTGGTCACAAAGCTTTTGGCAAACTTTCCCCATTTAACACAGATTTTTAAAAACAGATTCAGAGACTATAAATTATTTTGTTGTAAGAATTCAGTGAGTTGCTCACCATAGGCACTTACATTCGATACTCTAAGCTCAATTCTGTGGAAGGTTGTCAAGATATAATGGCTTGATGCCCAGCAGCTTGTGATACTTAAGAAGTCATTCTTAAAGGGGTTTAAAATCTCTTGTTATGCCATGTGGTCTGCAGGTTTTTTGATCAGCCTTATTTATCTTTTATTTTGAGGGGGACCACTGTATTAAGATGAACTTGAAGTGGTTGAGTAGAGTATGTGGCTGAGTTTCAGATAGTTCACATGCTAATTTAAGGTTGATGTGACTGGTTAAGTGCAAACACCTGTCTGGCTGTCTGAATGATTCACCACTCAGAAAACAGGGTGTGAAATCAGAGTCTGAGCAGTGTAAGAAGACGTATTTCATTCCAACCATTCTTTTTGTTGTCTGTGTGAAAGTTTAGTGGGAATCGATAACTTTTGGGGACAAGAAGCATGAAGGATGAGCACTTGCAACAATGGGGTTGACTTCTGGCACAGAACCAGAGACCTTTGTAATTACAACAGACCTGACAGGATGAATTTATATTCCCTTTTGAGAAGGCCTGTACAGACCCACGCTCTTCAAAGTGCAAGACATAGCATTGCAAGCTGGGAACCATCTGCAAAACAGTGACCATTGGGGTCAGGAGTGCATACACATGCTCTGTTTTATAGATCCAAATCCTTGGTGTGAGATTACATAAGAGCCTGAAGGCCTTGCTTCACTCAGTTCCCTTCTTTCCTCCTCCTTCTCAGGCAGCAAAGCACTGCATTGTATTAGCCACGGCCCAGATTTTATTCCATCTATTGGGGATCTAAGTGGATTTGGGTGTCTAAAGGCAATTCTGTTTTACCCTATTTGAATCCTTGACTATCCATATCACTTCTACTTTGGTAACACTCCCTCCTCTGACCTTTAAAACTGAGTCACAAAAAACAGTGAGGAGGAAGGCCTGCTGACAGTTTTTCTGGGACTCAAGCAGGGTGAAGTAGAATTTCACTTTAGCATCTAAGTCCACTTGCATACCGAATAGGTAAAATTAAATCTGGTCCTTGACTTCACTCCTTGACACGTTTCCTTTATTACATGGTTTCGTTTGTAAGTCAAACACAGTCTCCTCTATACTATGTTTGTAGATGCTAAGCTATGGTGTGCTATATCAGGAAACAAAAATGTGTAGAGGAGAAAGAGTAAATAGTTCCAGTTTAGCTTAGATTGGTTAGGTTCACTCCACTGTGTGTTCCTGAATCAAAAGCAGAGGTTCCGAGGCAAGTCATGGATATTATCTTTTCATTGACTTGCTCTTTCCTTTGCAGTTAATAGTCAGGAAGACCTGGCTAAAATATGCCTCATTTTCTATGGTGTATGTGAGACATGGCTGCATGCAGCCCAGGTGATTTCCAAGTCCTCTAGTCTTTTACAGCTTTTCTTTAATGTTGGATCATTCTTTCACTAAGTTCAGTTTTGTTTGTACAGTTCTCTGCTACCTAAGCATGAGAAAATCTCCTCAAGATAGTGACACCTGGGAAAAAGCATGGGAGCTGCTAGAGGCAGAGCCTATTGGTATAAAGCAGTGGTGCACCTACCTGTGTATAAAGCAGTGTGCTCAACTTTTTGCCCTGCAGGACAAATGAGTGGGGCTAGTCCACAGGCCAAATCAGACCTGTGCCCCCGGGATCAGGCATGTGCACCCAGATCTAGACCATGCTGCCCCCATTTGCCTGGATTGGGGCCTTGGACCATGTGCCACCTTTGCCTGTTTCTGCATATTGGGTTTTGGGCCCTGGGACCCCACCCCATCCCCTGTCCCTTCCCTACCACCTAGCTCTATATGCCAGGATTGTGGCCATGGGATGCTGCATCACCTCTCCCTGGACCTACATGTTGGGATCAGGCCCCATGCACTGGATCTGGCACACAGGACCATGGCCCATGGGGCCTGCCAGAGACCCTTATTTTCCTGTTGATTCAATAAGGTCTGAGCGCTGGCACTGTATGTGGGCATGCTATGAAATCAGCAAGCAGATGGTGGGGCAATAAACTAACAGAATTAATGTTACAATTATGAGGTTTATAAATTGCATCTATTATAGTACATCTATAACTTTCTTGCAAAAAATCTATATTTTAGTTTGAAATATTAAGTGCTAAGTCATGAAGAAATACATTTACTAAAAGTTTGCAGATGCTAGTGACATCTTAATGAACTTATAATTTTACCAGTACAGCAAACATGCTTCCTTACATTTTTTTCACTCTCAGGATGAATTTAAAGAAATCATGAAATTCACAGGACAAAGCACAGAGAGATTTGATGTGAATCAGCTGAATCAATTCTGTTTGACTCCTATAACTGAGAAAATAAGCATGTCAGGTAAAATCCGTGGAGGCATTGTGGTGACTAAAATGGTACTCAGGTTGTTCATAAGCATCTAAGTCCAAGAAAAGCAATCCAGGAAACCCCACTCAGAAGCTTCTAATCCTAGAGGCACCTTCATTTATTTGGTGTCTCTAATTTGGGCCACAAAGTTCCTAGGACACCTAAAATTAGACTTCTGTGCATTACCAGAAATGCCTGATTTTGAGCAGCTGTGCATCAAACTCTTGCCTAACCTCCATTGTGGCGGTGTTGGTTTTGCCTATATTTGTTCCTGCTGGATTAGTGGTCAGAACACTCTCCCAGGAAGTTGGAGACCTGGGTTTTGGGTCCTTCTCAGCCTGAGGCAGGGTGGCCATTCGTCCAGCTTATACCAAACCGTCCTGTATTTAAACCTTTTGTCCTCTGTTCATTTCTGAATGAGGAGCAGACTGCAAAAAGTTCTGTTTTTCAGTTAATTGGTGGAAATACATGTCAATCATTTGCCCTCATGATTCTATTGGCAGTGCCTAATGGTAGAGCAGTGCACAGCCAAGAGGAGTAGGATTCCCAACTAGGAAAGGAGGGTGGGAGGTGGCCTTTTTATGGTAGCCCTGCCCCTTGCTGCTGATTGGCCAAGGGGCCCAGTGGCCCCTCTCCTCGCTGCTAATTGACCAAGGAGGCAGTGACACCACCCCTCATCACAGAGTGGCCGAGGGGGACTGCCCTCACAAGGGGATGTTCTGTATTCTGGGGATGCATCAGTGGCCACCCTACCCTGAGGGGATTAAAACACTCATTCTCCAATGCCTACGGGCATTTATACACATACATTTTCTTTCTTGGACATGCCGGAGATCTGTGCAGTTGTATAAGCAGCGAAGTGCACATCAGCGCACAGAAAATGGCGGTGGTGTGCTTTTGAATTAAAACACCTTCAAGGTGTTCTAGCTCAAAAGCGGACCACCAACATTTTCTGTGTGCTGATGCACATTTTGCCACTTATACAACTGCGTGCGCTGTGGCACGTGCATATAAAAATGCCCTTTGAGTGTCTCCTTACAAACAAATTACACAGAAGGGTATATGGAGCCATCTTTCTGGTTGAAGAGAAGTTCAAGGCAGCTAAGAGTGCAAGAGTCATTCAGCGAGGAGAAGAGCAGGTAAGAGGAAGGCCCAGGTCTGTAGCCTGCTGGTTAGGATACTCCCCCTTCCCCTCCATTCCCAGCTAAAATCTGGGTCCTTGTTCCTGCTCCAGAATTATTTCTGGTGTTTTATGCAATAACTCTTTAGTGTAAAATACATAAATGTTCCATGGAGCAGACTAGAACCCAGAATTGACCATGTCCCAATAGAGAGACCTCACTGCTGAACTATAGTCCTGCACCCACTTCCTCGTTTTCTTTCTGGCCTCATGATTTCTGTATTCTTTTCTGCGAAGTGGCCCCACTAAATGGGAAAGGGGACAGGATACCATCATCCCAATGTAGTCTGTAGCCTGGTGATGAGGACTCTCCTCAGAGATAGAAGATGACGTTTTGAACACCAGCAGGCTGAAGAGGGCATTGAATCCAGGCCTAATCTAACCACCAGACTGTAACATAAAAAGTGATGACAACCTTTTAAAACAAATGTGCCTGTGGGTATGGCATGACAGTGCTGCCAATATGAATTAGAATGCCGTTCTAAGTGAGCCTATTTTTTCCTGGTCATCTATGTGGCCATTTTTAAAATACTTATAGGGTGTTTTTGGAATTTACTTGTCCAGGGTTATAGCTGCAACAGCACACACTCAGCAGGCATGACTGTAATTGTCCTTGTGTGAAGGGCTACATATCAGGGAATAGAATACCCCTGGATGTGTAAGCATCAAATATGGCCATTCTGATGACTAGGAAAGAATAGAATGCTATCCTGAGAGTACATCCAGCAGGTCAGGCCCTCCAGGGACATAGGGAGTATCTAGGTTCCCATCTTTGTTCTGACTTAGAGTGGAGAGTGGACAGGAGTCAAACACAAGCCTCTTGGACTGGGCCAGTTCTATGCATGCCCATGGAATTTTGCAATCCTAAATGGAGGCATCAAAGAATTCAGGTGCCTCCAGGATTTGGTGACCTTTGGCAGAGTTTCCTCAATATATTTTTTGGACTGAGCTGCATTCACTTTGTGTAAGTACCATTTTTAGATGCCTGCAGTCTCCACTTCTGGATTGTACCTGAAGTGCTTTATTTAGATTTAAATAGACCAGCCCATCTTATGGAGAACACCACCCTCCCTGCAAAAAAACAAAACAAAGACATAGGAGTCAGTTAGTCACAATGTTTTAATTTATGAATGTCTTGGTTTTTCAGTTTTAATTTTAGGGCCCTGCAATTTCTTCTCTGTAAAAATGACAAAAAGAAAAGGATTTCTTAGGGTGATATCTTTTATTGGATCAACTGTATAGTTGGCATAATTAGTGGGGGGCAAAAAGGGCAACCATCCTGCGTACTGACCTGGGGGAAAGAGGCAACAAAAAAGTGGCAGCTATGCATTTACTTTCATAATCCCTTTTGCCACTTCCATTTTGCTCCAGCACCCTTCCACATCCCTACATTTCTGATGGTTGGGATAGAGTTAGACAAGCTTTCAAATGTAAGACATTTCTCTTTAGGTCTGAAGAGTTAAAGCCAGTACATCATGGCATAGCCAAAGCAGCTAGAAGAGGCAGCAGAGAAATTCCCAGGTGTAGCAGGCAAACAATTAGCAGGAGAGAAGGAGCTGATTATTGGAAGAACAAGAATGTGATAATGACCGTTCTCCTTTTTGATGGGCCTTAATCTCCCAGTTTAGACAAAGCATTCAAAAGCTTGTCTAACTCTATTCCCAGTTGGTCCAGTAAAAGATATCACCCTTAGAAATCCTTGCCTTGTGCTTAATTCCTGGACCAACATGACTATAGCATCACAGGGGTGGGCAAAATATGGCCCATGGGTCAGATCTGGCTCACCAGGGAATTTTATAGGGCCTGTGGTGGGTCCCACATGGGTAACCTGGGTTGTGGCACATGCAGCTGGCCCTACCACCCCTGGGCATGTGGCATGGCAGGGGCAGCACAGTGGCCAGACTTGGCTTTCCAGCAGCCCCCATAGCAGAAGTTCACTCCGCCCAGCTCTCACTGCCAGTGTCTCCACTGCTACCGGACCCAGCCCCACTGCCCAGACACCCTGGCTTATCTGCCTGGCACCCACCTCCGGGGGCACTGGACAGAAAGGGAAGGTTGGGTTTTGATAGAGATCAACCTGGGACTCTCATGGGCAGGGCATACTTTGGTCAGGTGGATGGGATGAGGCCACGGGCAGACGGGAACCAGCATCTGGGAGTGGGACAGGTGGGTGGGTGGGGTTGGGGCTGGCCCCAGAGCACAGCTACATTCCCCTCCCCCATGGAACTGGTGCCCATCGCAGGGATGTGCAGGGAATGGATTGTGGCTCTGCCCTGGCCCCACATTATCACCCCCTGATCCCAACCCTGGTTCCATTCATCTGTCCCACTCCCAGATGCCAGTCCCTTCTAGCTAGCAGTGCCATCACATCCACTAGGCCAAGGACACCCTGCCTGCGGGGCCCCAGGCTGGTTTCATGGACACCTCACTCGCCCATCGTCTCCATCCAGCACTCCCAGTGATGGGTGCAGGGTGGATGGGCCTGGGGCCAGATAGGATCAATTCCCCCTCTCCTTCCCTGCTGCCATGCTGGGCTGAGTCAGCACCCTCCCCCAGCCTGCAACAGGCTTTTTCAGATACGTATTTGCTTTGTTAGACTGAGTTAACAGGTGTCTATACAAAGCTTTTCAAAACATCATCCAATATGTGTCTTTTAATTTGATTTCTGTTATTTGCTTTACCTGTTGTTCTTTAACTTTTTGGTTCAGTTTCACATGATTCTGTGCACATTTTCATGTTGAACTTGATTAGCCATATAGTTCTGGTTTTATGATCATGTTGAGTCAATGTGAGCCAGCAGCATCAAAAGGTCCATAAACAGACATTTTTTCATTTTTTTTCACCCAGCACTGTTCATCTGTGAGCATTTGTTAACTGAGCCTCCCAACAGCCCTGTGAGACTCCCATCTGACACCATTTAACTGGGATGCAATAACTATTTAAGACTGAAGAGCCACTACAGAGCTGTTTAAGGCAGGAACTGGGTTTGAAATTCCCTAGGAATATAAGTGCAGTAATCAAAATGTAGTTATCTGCATGGAATTTGACCAAGACATAGGAGTTAACTTCCTCTCTTTAAAAAAAAAAAAATCATAATAACCTTGAGTAGATAAGTCATTAGCTTATGGCAAATCTGAAAGAAAGCAACTCTAGCAAACCAAAGCACTATGTAACCAAACTTGTAGCCAAAGCACTATGCTGGAGTGTCAGCTTAGTACTGACTCAGGAAAGAGTAGCACACAGTGGTTTATCCAAAGCCTTTGATTTCAGTGGGCTTTAGATCAAAGCCTTAATGCATCATCAATGCAACTTTCTGCAACACCCCTGTCCCTAGGAGGACTCCCATTCACCAACTGAATCTTCCATGCCTTGTGATCAATGAGCATCTGAGCACAAGGCTGCAAGCAAGTTTAATTAACAAACATTACTCACAGTTATTCTTCATACATTTTCAAAATGTAATAAAGTTTGCTGTGAGCATTTCCATAGAAAGATGTGCTTTATATATAATTGACTGTCTTGAAAAGTGTAGGTATAAAGGCTCACAGCAGTTACAAAAATTAATAGGATGTCAGTGAGCAACAGGAATGAACTAAGAAAAAAATTAAGCTATCTACTTATTGAATGACTATTTTTTCCAACATTGTTGTCCAGACTCTAGAAAATGTGAAAGGAGAAAATACTATAGAAATAATCTAATAAACAGAAGGCAGTTTATCCAAAAACAGAAATCTTATAAAAATCCTTTCTTTATGTTAAAGGCTGGGATAAACTGTGCTATCCTATAGCTACAGAAGACCATATTTTCTAGTGCTGTGTGAAGCTTCGGTCGCTGATTTGATTTGGTGGAGATTTGGCCCGATTTGGTGGTTGAATCTCCAAGTCTGTATTGAATCAGGAGACCTTTTAATCTCTCTGAATCAAATTGGAGAGATTTGGAAACATTCGGAGATTCAGACATAAACACAGATTTAAATGTTTTTTCTACATACCTCTAGGTACCAGGTGGCTTATCAACGCTGCGATGGTGGGGCGGATGGAGCATCCCACAGGAGCATGGGGGGCGCCCCACCCCTCTTGGCACCAGAGCCGGAAGTGGACCAGAAGCACTTCTGGTCTACTTCCAGGTCCACCGGGGAACGCACAGGCCCCCCCCCCCCCCCATGTCTCTCAAGTGCAGCTACAGGTGCCTCCTGGGTCTGGGGGGGCACCCAGGGTTCCCCTGTGGCCGATTGCCAAGTCAGAGGGGGCGCAGGGGCCCCCCCGCATGCTCCCCGGCGGACCTGGAAGTGGACCAGAAGTAGTTCTGGTCCACTTTCAGGTTTGCCACCAAGCACGCAGGGGGACGCCCTGCAATCCTGTGGGACACTCCATCCACCCCAGCATCGCAGCATTCATAAGTCACACCTGGTACCTCGAGGTATGTAGAAAAAACATTTAAAGCTGTGTCTATGGTCAAGTCACTAATTCTCCAAATCAGCATCGAATCTTCAGATTTAAATTCAGCCAAATTGAATCAGGGACAGTAATATGAATCAAGAAACTGAATCACTGTCCCTGATTCGGGCCGAATCTGAATTGAATACTGCCCATTTTGCACACCCTTAATATATTTATCATAGCACTGAAATATCTATTGATTAACATACAAGGGAACTGAAACCACCTGTACAGCATTTTGCCCAGCAAAACCTGGAATGCATATATGGGCCCAAAGTTAGCTGTATGGGAATTAATTTCTGATTCAACAAAGAACTTAAATATTTACTTGCATACTGCATGCACCCTTCCCACAAAGAATAGCCTTTCAAAATTGGGATGCTTGTCTTAAGTGGGGAAGCAGATTTTCATCACCAGAAGAGAAGCGTGGAGATGCTCTCGCTTCTCTTTGAGTCAGCAAGCAACAGGGGTGGGATCCAGCTTTAACCCTCTCACTGCCTCTGCCAAATTGGCAGTAGTTTTTTGGCTGAGCAGTCAAAAGCTGCTGCCAATTTGGCAGAGGCTATGAAAGGGTTAGCACCATAGCCTGAAGTAGCCAGTTAGCTGGCTGAGGGCAAATGACCTGTTATAAGCAGTCAGTTCTCTCAGTCATGACTCTGGAAAATATCTTTTTTTCCTACATTTGCCTTCCAAAATCAAGGTGTGTGTCTTACTTGGGGGCATTTCATATGTAAAACAAACAGAAACAGTAAATGCTTCCATCCTATTAGCATCATTGAACTAAATGACATTCTTGTATTTAAGCACTTTATCAGAGACTTTGAATAGGAAAGATGCACTGAATTGAACCTTTCCAAGTTATGTCCGACACAAATGATTCATGGGGCTGTGATCCAGATCCTACTGATCATAATTCTTGTGTGAATAAAGCTAAACGGTGTAGTAGCATCAGTCCATTGAAGGGTACTGAGATTTCTGTTGGTTGTGTACTTAGGGAAATCTCATCCCTGAATTCCATCTCTGCTTTTAAGTGGCAAAGTCCTCCAGCTTTGGGTTCCTTTAAGGGAGCACAGTTTGCTCCTACAAAACTTGTGCCTGCAAAATTACACCCATAAAATGAACACAGTTAGCCTCATCTTGCAAGTAACACAATTTTGCTTTTTCTATTTGAATTTTGGCCAAGTTGGTCAGGATCTCTAACCTGATCCCCTGTGTATGTCATCACACACTCCATCCCAATGTCAGGTTCTTCTTCTATTTTTCCTTTATACGCTTACCAGTGTTGTCTCAGGTGGGAATACAACAGGTATAGCTCATTCACTGTTTTCTGCCTTACAGTGCACAGCAACCTGTGGTGGTGGTGTGCAAGTGCGGTCTGTGCAATGCCTGGCATCTGGCAGACCAGCCACGGGCTGTCCCCTGCACCAGAAGCCTATCACCTCCCAAGCCTGCAACACAAACTTCTGTCCCATTCCTGAAAAGAAAGGTAACTACAAAGACTGCATCCTTGTCCAACTTGGAGCATTGCATTTCCCTTAATGCTGATGCTTTACCTGTCAGCAGAGTAGGCTGGTGTGTCAATTCAGACATTTGCCATGAGATCCCATGTCAGGCTGTATGTGAGATTGAGTCTGTGAATAGTGTTTCTTCTCCAAATAACTCTTCTCTTTTCCACCTGTGGTCCCATGCTCAGAGCAAAGGGAACCATAGCTAGTGTAACAGCATGGGCTTGCTAGCAAATGGCCCTTGTTATCTGTGGATCTTGAGAACTGCTGGACTATGGAGATGGAATCACAGCTTATTACAAGGGGAGCCATTTCCCTTCTCTCACCCAATCAATGATTTAAGGCAACAGCTGTCAACGTTTTCAAGCTGTGAGCTGGAATGACCCAACTTGGATCAGTGGTGGGTGGGTAGGTGCTAGGACACAGTCACAGCCACCATCATTCCTCCTCACCATAGCATAGGGGAAGCTACAAGGGCTGGATTCAGTGGCTCTGTGATCCAAACCTGGTCTGCAAGCCATAGGTTGCCAACCCCTGATTTAAGAGAACCTTCATAAAGATCTCTTTACAACATTTTCTCCTTTTTCTCTTCCTATCCTGGTTCCCCCTCTCAGATATTTCTAGGGGAAATGTGTTCTAACCAAAGTTTATCCCTTAAAAATAAGACCTCTTGACAATGGTCCTGTCTCAAGTTCCTACATTCAAGACCCCACATAACTGAATCTTTGTCACAATCATTTATTCATTAACATTCCCATGACAGTTGCTCATATACAGCTGGACCCTCATAAACTATAGACACCCAAAATATTTGAATAAACAGATGTTTGGCTGTGAATTGAGTGGTGTTTTGCAGTTTAATATAGCTGGTGTGAAATTAGGCAGACTTTAGGGTAAATTAGTTCCAGTTAACCAGAATTACACTGTATAGCCCTGTCTACACTGACAATTTTTGAGGGGGGAAAATGGAGGGATAATAATGAAGTGGGGGGGGGGGCGGGATGCAGATTTTTGTACAAATGTGTTCTAGAGACTATTAAATTCAGGGTTATGAGATGGTGGTAAAAAAACAGCAGTGGCCAATCCAAACTGGAGATCCTACATCTGGTAGTGCAATAGTCATGATGCAGTGAAACAGTCAGTGAATGCAGCCCATGTAGAAGGGTGAAGGGAAGAATTTATTAGCAGAATTTTTTGTGGGGAACAGAGTACCAAAGAAGAGCTCCCAAAAGGGAGAACCCTGAGAAGAGACCACAAGCTACTATGGAAAATTGTAATAGGTCTTTTCCCAGTGCTAACTTAGTGCTTTAAAAGGTCCAGTTTCCAGTGGCTGGAAATGGCCAAAAGCAAAACTGAATGGGAAGGAAATTTGAAGTATAAAAATATCAGTTATTACTGGCTGCTGTTTAGTAGATATACTTAAGGAAAGCTACTTGGATTAGAGAAACTCTTCTGGTTACCCTCACATCCATGTGGGTAGAAACTAAACATGTATTACTTCATTCAGTTCCCACTTTGGGTCTCCTTAGCTCCCCTTTTTGCCCAGTAGAGAAAAATAAGGCATCCACTGTGGTGGCTAGGTGAACAGTTTGGGCTATTCTAACTACAATTTCAGTCTTGTTGTCAAGCAAAAGCACCTACAGGGGGCAGCCTAGATTTGCAAATTGGGAACAAACCTAGAATTTGGAAAAATTGGCTGAGCAGAGAAAGCACGCAGATTTTTCAATTGGTCAGTTGTAAGGGTCTTTTTGAACACTAAAGCAATGCTAGGACTTGTCATCTTCACTGTTTGATACTGCTGATGACTCTAACTTTTCAGTTTGGTCCACATGTAGCCCAAGACCCCAGAACAACTGGGAGCTCCAGAAATACTGTACCAACTCCCCAGGCCTCTGTCAAGTGTGTAGGCTTTGCTGATGAGGAACATCTCCATGAATTGGGAGGGATTTTTTTCTGAAAGAAGAAGGGAATTTATCACAACCTGTTAAAGAATCCTAATGACAGGGCATCTTGTGTAATGTGAAGAGTGATACTCTGGATCTCATGCTATGCTTTATACAAGAAAAGGTTTTATTCAGAATGCACTGGATGTCACAGAGGTTGTGAGCTTGCCTTGCCTGCTCCATGGGAGTGATTGACCAAGGGATATGGTGGATTCTCTAACACTTAGGGCATTTATACACATACTTTTTTGTGCTGAAATGCACCGGAGATCCAGCACGTCGGAGCAGACTCATTTAATTGAGTCTGCTCTGCATGCGAGCTGACATGCATGAAGCTGCATCATGTGCAATTGTATAAGTGGAGAAATGCGCATCAGCGTGAGGAAATGGCAGCAGTGCTCTTTTGAACTAAAACACCTTCATTGTGTTTTAGTTCAAAAGCACACCGCCACCATTTTCTCCACGCTGACTCACGTTTCCCTGTTTATATAAATATATGCGCTGCAGCTTCGGGCACTTTTAAAAGCACCTGGTGCTGCAGCACAAACGTGTACAAATGCCCTCAATCTTCAAATGAAGATCCAATGCCTGTCTAAAACTTATGTTACTGCTCCACAAAAAGTCATAGGCCTGATGCAGATATTATTGGGTGAGGTTTGATGGCCTGTGTTGTGCAAGAGATCTGATTAGGTTAATGTAAATGTCCTTTGAACCCTAATCTTTGTGAATCTTTTAGATTCTCTTGCAAGAAAATTGATGTTTTGTTTTAGGTGGCTTTAAGGCTTTCTTTTTCTTATGCCAAGTAATCAGGCCCAGGAAGGGATAATTCTGTACTTTATACAGCATACTAGTAATTCTGCCTAACCTCTGTTTTTCCTTTTTCAGATACCTTCTGCAAGGACTACTTCAATTGGTGCTATTTGGTTCCACAGCACGGAGTTTGCAACCACAAGTTTTATGGCAAACAATGCTGCAAATCTTGTTCTAAATCAAATTTATAAATGAAGACTGGTTACTATAAACAAAGTATATTTTTAATACAAAATGAGCTGCACATTCTAAGTTGGGCTGTGCCTAATGAAGATGGGAATTTGAAGAATAATGATACTCGTCTCTCTCTCTCTTTTTTTTAAACTGTGGGCCTAAAAACTGACATGGACGTGCACTACTGGGGAGGCATTTAAATATTTTGCAGTATTCTGATAGGAGCTTCAACACTGTCTATATGCAGGGTCCCATTTCTGGGAAAAGGTAAAGAAGAAGTGGAAAAAGCACAGTTAATTTTTTTTATAGAGAATATTTTAAAATCATCTAAAGAGCTGATCTTTGCACGATATGGGTGCTGTTATGAAAAGATAACCGGGGAGAAGATTTCTGGAGGAGGAAAAGTTAAAACAAGTAAAAGTGCATTAGAACACTCAGGGCGCAGACAGAAGAGCAGCTCCCCTTTGCAACTCATAGCACTTTCCAGGAAGTGCTCTCAGTTAAAACGATCCCCTGGACCAAATAGAAGTTGGCTGTTGGGTCTGGGAGTTGGGGATTCCAGTTGCTTGCTGTGAGCCTGCAGCCCAGTCTCTGTAGCAATGCCGCTACTGCCTCCCAACCTGGATGTTGCTTTCAGAATGGGAGGGAGGAAAGGGAACAGAAGGAACTTGTTCTTGGGGTTCCCCAGCCAGTGTTGGAGGGTGGGATGGGTGGATTGGAGCCTTCCCACCTCAGGTGGGCTTCAATCCACCCGCCCCACCCTTCAGCATGGGCTGTAAAAACCCCAGACCAAACTGAAAACTTTTACCCCCTCCCATTCTGAAAATAGCAACACGCTGGAAGGCGCATGTTACAGAACACACTTTGTTTTGGAGTTACAGAATACATTATATTCCGATTTTTTGAAGGATCAGGCCCTTTTAAAGAAGTCTACAGCCATGCACTTGTGTTTGGTCATGACTGTAGACTGCTTTCTGGGGCCAGATCAGGCAAAAATTGTCACTTCTGTCTGCACTCTCGTTTTACCTCAGCTTCCCCTGAGCAGTCATCTGTTAGGTAATACTTTGAGCTACATTAAGGCTATATACTGACAGTCAAAAAGCCAGAGGCTGAATCGATTCACTCTTCACAGGTTAGCTTAAGCTGCATAGATTGGACTGATAAGCAAGTGAACAAACATTCACTTCTGATTCTGAAAATGCAGCCACATGCCTGCAGTGGCTCAGGCCAGAAGCCAGGGGGTGCTAGAGCATGCCTCTCTGCTCTGGTGGAGCAGACAGATTGGGCCAAAGCTAACCTGCCTACCCTGTGACAGGGAGTTTGTAGAGGAGGTGCAAAGCATCCTGGGATCCTGGGGGACTGTTAGGTAGCTTGAATCTGGAGGGGATCTGGGTCACAAGTTCAATAAATCAAACTTAACCTAAATCAGTTAATTCTGATACTACACCCATCCAGGTTTATCTTAAACCAGTTTTGGCCATTTTGAAAGTGGTCTATGTGCAATGAACTTCTGTTGTGTTACAGATTTGAACAAGTTTTCAATCACGTACTGGTTTATATGTAATTTCTATCCCTAGTCTAACAGTCATTAAAGAGTGAGTCCCTCTGCAGCTGTATGTAGCCGGCTCTGAATATGAATTTCAGTAAGAGTGTCTGTGTTTTTTTTGATTAGGGTCTTCAAGAACCCCATGAAAATTAAAACTATTCTAATTAAAGCAAATGTACTTGAGGCACTTAGGCCATGGAAGAACTCAAGCTCTACTTAGAGGTGGTGGGAAGGGGGAACTAAAATAATTCAAAAGGTGCTTTCTTCCCCCTTCTAGATTCACAAACCAGGGAATACTTTTCTTTGTTATTTACAAACGAGTGTTCGTATTTAAACTTTTTATATGCTTTGCCATAACTACAAAACAATTTGTTCCATGCCAGTGTTGTTTAAGCAGCTGATTATACCAAAACCATGTTGTTCATATTAAAATGTAAGGTACTACTACACTAGAGGCCTGCTTAATAGTATACTTTGTAAAGCTAAAAACCGTTTGTTTGTTTTTTCAGTATCCATTCAAAATGAATGACATTTTACAATAAAAAAGCTGCACATCTTAATATTTCACTTTGCTATATTACAGCAATGGTGCTTCTTTGTAAAAAAAAAAAATTGTGGTGTGATATCACTCTGAATGGACATCTGCATATTTGCTTTCTGAAATTTTAGGATACTTTTATTGCAGTGCTTGTTCTGGTAACTTTTCATCACCTAATGGCTGGGGCTGAGATTACAGTTTCAGTGACTTTGTTGTGCAAAGAACCCTAAACAGAGTTTTGGTTCTTCTTCCACAGCATGTGCTTTGTGCTGAAGATTTCAGCAGAGCATGACTGAGAGCTTGCTAGGCTGATCTGCACTTGCCAAACACCCTCCTTACTCTCTAAGGAGCAAGTTACCACTGTTTTCAAACAGCAGTAGTTTGGACTCAGTCCTGTATTCCTCATTCAGACACATTGATCATTGACATTCATGGAAGTTTTGCCTGGGTAAGGCAAAACTAAAGCCTTGAGCCAAATTGTCATTTTAGTTACAGTTGTAAATTCAATACAGTTGATATGCACTGTCATGTTTGACAGCAGTTGGCAGTAACCTATTCACATTTTACTGAACCACAATATGAATGGTAGATGAATTTATTTCTAAAAAGAATCAATGAAAATCATTTTTATTTGAATTTATATAGTTCTCTGAAGTGTCTGTACTCAAACTTTACAGTGTTTTGCTAGTACATGACAGGCAGAAACTGAGCTTGAGTATTGCATGATGAATGTGGGTGGGGGGAAGGTAAATAAGAAGTCTAAATTGCTAAGAATTAGATTTTATAATTCATTCCATTTGACTAGTCTTAAGGCATTGATACACAGGGGAGAAACTTGATGTTCAAGGAAATGCTTTTTAAGTGAACTGCAGCCCTTGAAAACATGCACGTCTGAAATGTAATCAAAGAGCTCAAACTGATGATAGTTGCATGATGTACGTGAGAAATCCTTGTGCTTGGCAAGACTGAATTCCAGTGTGCTCATATTGATCAGTTCATATGCACCCAGTGAGAGCCAATTTATTATTTTTGGTATGTGCTATTGTTGGTTATGACATTGCCTATACTGGTTACTCCTGTGCTCAGGGATAGGTCTTTTCAATATGTCACCAATATGACTTCTGTTGTGTTTTCTGCTTATGCTGGAGACTAATGTATTTTATATTGAATGTTATAAAAAGGAGTATACTTACTGAAGATTCATCTTCAAAGCAAGGATTTAATCTAGTCATTGCAGCTTCTACCCAGGGGGATTACATTCCATTTCTAGACTGACATTTGATTTCTTTAGACAGAAGACAAAAACATTAGAAATAAGTACATATTTTTTTAAAGATACAGTGATAGGCAGCTACACCCTAAAGTAAAAATCACAATACGAACAAAGAACTGCTCAGAAGCATATCCACCTCAGTCAATATCCTCATTTACAGCCTTCACAAACATTGAAAAAGACAGGCTTTTGAATCTTACCCAGAGGGTTAACAAATGTGCTCTGCGGCAGGTTGGATGAGAAGTGAGTCTCAAATGCAAGGTAACTGTAATCAAAACAATCCCAGGTGTGTTGCAGGTTCCTTTGTTACTGCTCCTTGTTTTAATTTTAAGCAAATTTAACTGATTTTGACAGCTTAAGCTATATGATTACCTTATGAAATGCCCTGAAGTAACATCATAATAAAGTTAGGTTCTCTTAAGTAATCCAATATCAGGGCTACTTTGAGACTTTTCTGGCTTTGGGTAAAGGGTGAGGCCTTAGAAACAAGCTGGGGGAGACTCTATTTCAGGCTGCACCAAGAAGGGAACAGCGAACGTCTTTGTTCCGAGGAGAAGTAAGGTGGTATTGGACCTGACCACCTGCCGGCAGTTTTCCTTCCACTTCAGATCAGCAGACTGGAAAGGCAATTCTGAACTAAAGCTGGCAAAACCTTGAACCCATATACTGAAGAGTGATGCTCCCTTTCTCTGCACTGCCACCTGGGGCAAGTCAAAACCTCACTGTTGTGCTAGCCCTTTCAAAAGCTAATGATCTTTTATGGTAAGATGAAGACAAGAAAAAAGAAAAGAAGAGGAAAGAAAATGGAAGAAAAGAAAGCAGCAGCTGCTTGCCATAGAAGTGCCCAAAATGTATCTATGCAGGAAAAAGTAAGTTTCAAGTTAAAAAGCTGTCCATTTTCTATTAACATGACGTGTGACAGAGGTTTATCTATGAAGTTACTTGCCATCCCTCAGTACTAAAGGGGATTGATATTCATTGTAAACCTGATTTTTCCTATGCACTCCTCTCCACTTCTCCGAAGAGTACATGCATCTTCCAAATTATGCTTTATATTTTGAAGTTTCAAGAGAAAAGAATTTGAGGAGAGATTTTGAGGTTAACCAGACAAAGCTTTTCTAAGATATGGGAGTTTGAAAAATGAGGTGTATTTTATTTCTTGAAAAGTCTTACTTTTGGGGGCAGGGGAAATCTATTGCTGAAATATGGGTTGGTTTGAAACCTTTAGTTTTGTTTCCCTCACCGGTCTGGAAAAGATCTGGTGCACAAGACAAACTGATAAGAGCTGGTGGAAAACTTTGGAGTTAGTCATTGTGGCTTTTTGAATCTTTGAGACTGTTTCAGGTGCCTGTTTAAACAGAGGTCTTGCAGAGTTTATACATTCCAGCCGTAAAGTAAATGCTGTTTGTACCTCTGCTAACTTAGGGTCTGATCCCAAGTCACTGAATCCTTTCATTGACTTCAGTTGGCTTTGGGCCAGGCTGGTATTATTTTTCTTTTACAAACACAATATTTTTCATTCAAAAATACCTTTTCGCCAAAAATGTTGGCTGGGAAAGATGGTGGAGTTCCTAACTTTTGCAAATCAAATAATTCTCCATTCTGGAGTAGAGGGATTGCACACATCCCATCAGCTTGTACGTGCCATACCGTGTAAGTTAATTTAGAAACTACCCCAATGCATGAAGTAACTCAGTAAGCAACATAATATTGGTTTTTGGAAAATCAGGTACCTCCGTTGGAGAGTTTGGTTGCCATTTCTAAATCCTATGAGCTATGCAAGTTTAGGGAGAAAAACTGCTCCCCGGAGTGCATTTAGGTACTTAGAAACCGAGAACACAGAAGCTGAAGCAGCAGGGCAGAGGGCAGAATGGCCCAGCCTCTGACACTTCCTAACCTTGGCCACCAGTGAGGGGAAAGGACCCCTTAGAGTTATCCACCCTCTGATTTGGTCTGAAATAGAAAGAGCTTCTGTCAGCAGTAGGAGCAGCAGCTGCAGCTCTGCACTATGAGCAGCAGAGGCAACCAGGGCAATGGTTACAGACAGGCTGCCAGCAGTGGCACAGCAGCTGAGTTGAGAGCAGTGGCAGTGGCTGCTATTTTTATGTCCAAAGAAAGCAATGAATGACTTAAGGGACCATATATCAGTCAAGGTTGGTGGGCAAAAATCCACTCCCCTGTCTTTGAAACTACCATGCCATGACCAAATGTGGGGCCCCTCAGAAGTTTCAACAGAATGGTGAAACTTGGGTGTCTATACCTTATACTCACAAGTCCTTATCTGAAAACCAAAACATAAATGGGCCAGGGTTTAAATGTTCTCTGAGGAACAATGAAATTAATTGCAATGTCTGACTTCTTTCAGTTAGTCTGTTAGATTTGGAATTCTTCTTCTTTTCCACAAAATACTGCAGCTGCATTTAGGAGGTCTAGGAGGGATTTAATGACATGATAACTCCTTGTAAGACAGGATCAATAGGAATAAAAGTTTTACTTCCCTCCTTAAAAATCAGAGACATCCAGGAATTGTAGCAGGAGGTGGGTTATATCACTTGGAGACATTGCCCTGTTGTTAAAACTTATGACTTCTAAGCAGTGGAAACCCAAGCAATCTTACACCCAAGGATTTCAAATCACATTACACACAGTCTGCTCTAAAGTGGTAGGGTCTTTCCTATGGCACAAGTATAGAATATAAAAGAATAATTATACCACCTTTATCTTGGAATACAGCAGCTGTTACAGAATAGAGCAAGAAATTAAGAAAATTCCTATGTCCAAATGGAAATATGAAATCTATAAAACAGCATTACAAGAACTGGACTTTGACCAAGACTTCAGGGTTAACTCCACAACTATTTACTACTGCTTCTTTATTCAGTGGTTGTTAACATACTGAATTTCAGTCCAATTCAAAAGATGGCTTCTTCATCAACATCACATCCCCTATCATTATGCTGGTGAAGTTTCAAGCAGTGAGATTGGTCTACATCTAAATTTACATATCATAGCTGAAAACCAGTCAAAGTATCTAGGGCTGTACCAAAGATCTTATTATATGAGACCAGGATACAAAGTTTTTCATCCAGTGGTTTATTGTCAGGAATTCAATTAAAAAGGAGGACCAAAATGCTCCCTAATGAGTACTGGCATCTTCCTTAAATATCTTCTTACTAGATAGATAATCTCAGAGATTGTATCTAGGGGCATGTGTAAATGAAATGGGGACCCTAAATTGAAGGGGTGGGTTTTAAAAAATACTGCTTCAATTTAGGGCCAATTAACCCCCATGTCATGCACACACCCTGCTGACTTACCTGCCTCTCTAGTGGGGAGGTGGGGGTGAGCTGCCAGTGAGCGGAGCGGTCCCTGGGCTGCAGGGGGGGCTGGTTCTTCCCTCTGCGGCAGCAGCAGCCTCTCCCCAGGCAGCACCCACCCACAGGCACCTGGCTCAGGTGGCCTGGGGGGGCACCGCAGCCGCTGAGGGAAGCACTGGGTCCCCACGCAGCTCAGGCATGTGGGCAAGGTCCTGGGGGGGACAAAAGCAAAAAAAGATCAGGCTCGTTGCTTTTCTTGGGTGGAGCCTACCTTCCTGGGCTGCTGCCAGGCTGCCTGCAGGGCTTCCTGCAGAGCCATGGAGCTGCACAAAGTCCAGTGCTTCACTCTGAGGCTGTAGGGGCAGCAAACTACAACGCCTCAGAAGAGTTTTAGTTTGCTATGCCCCAAGTCTTTCAAGGTGCATTACACTGCTGAATTTCCTACAGCAGCTGGAATTAATGTGCAATATGCTGCTGAGGCGTGCAAACACCAACACCATTAAAGTGATGCAAAATCATTTAGCCTGCTTTAAAGTGTCATGCACACACGCCCCTCGTTTTGTCTACATGCAGCCCAGTAGTATGCAATGCATCATCTTTCAGTATCTGATAAAGTCGCTGAGCTAACAGCATACATAAGGGATATTTTCTTTCTATGGTCTCTCTGAGTTGATGGCCTCTTCAGTTACGTGCCAGGTTGAGGGTTAAAAACCACAATGAGTCTGTGGTAAGTCAGTAATCCTTAAAAGCTTTAGCTGAAGCCTGGGCTTTTTTAATACACAAGCAACACAGTTGTCACCAACCTCAGGAGTCAATTCATTTCAGCCTCTGGGTAGTGTTCCACTTTTTCATTCCAGGCAATTTATCACCAGGGAAAGAAGAGCTCGACTGGGAATTGGCTTTTAATGCAAACAACTAATTGCTGATGAAAGGCACCATGTCCTCCTCACATATCAACAGAGGCGTATCTATTACATGGTTGCCTGCCATGGCAGGGGATTGGACTCTGGACCGGCTGGTCTCTTCTAGTCTAATGTTCCTATGATACAGCAGAAAGTTGCAGTATTATTGTGTGCTGATCACTGCATGACAGAGGGTGCCACATCCTGTCCGTGCAAGGCGACTCCACCCATTCCAAAGGCATCCAGTTGTTTCCCTATTGTCCTTGCTTGAAAGCAGCCTGGCCGGGTGCCTTCCCATCCCTTCCATTTTTGCTACTCAGGCTTGGTGGGATATGAGAAGTAGAGCATGCATGAGGAGAGGAAGTTTCTTCTCCATTTTATGTCCAAAAGGCCTCTGTAGATATATGTATACATGCAGAAATATTTCCTCCTCCTGGTGTTCAAGCCCAAAAAACAAGACTTCCGGTGGTCTACTCCTGACTTTACCATTCATTCATTGTGTGGCCCAAGTCTTACATATTGCCTTCCTGCATACATACCTGAGAAAACATACAGCATCACAGCTGCCTCCAGTGCTTTGTGTCCTTGGGGCAAAGCTTCTTGTAAAGAGACAATTGCACACAAGTATTGAGAATTCTAATTTCTTTAACCTGGGTTAGGCTGAAGTTATTTGCAGCCAATATAAGGAAGTTATTAGCAACATTTATCTTCAAAACAAGCAAACAAAAAATACCCCTCATCATCATTCATCTATTATACAAATAGACTTTCTTGAGCCAAAATAATAATAATAATAAAAAAATCCTGAGCATGGACACGAAGAGTTGACTTATATGGGAAATAATATCATTAGGGCACCTCTCCTTGGTCCTGTTCAGGTAAAAGGGCCAGAGTGTAAACAAGAATTGGATCCTCTATGTTTTATTCTGGTAAACTTTTTCTCTGTATGCTCACTTGTTTCACAAGATCCATGCCTCACTTCTTGTATCCATTTGTACAAGAAATCCAAATCATGGAGACAAAAGGTTTTTCCCATGCTTTTTGGGAATACAAACAGGTTAAAGTCACTCAGAAATTCTGTGGTAGCCTGAAGGAGAAAGAGGTAGTTCACCATGTTAGTCTCAAGTGAGAACATTCAAGGTGTCATGGCTCTCATTTGGTATCTGATACAGCCATGCAGGAATGTACTTTTGCAAGTATTGTCTGTGAGTCTTACCAATACATTTTAGTATCTAGGCAGAACTCCACCATGAAATTTCATTGCAGGGTCTGGTTAATCTTGCTGGTGCTAAGGGAAACTAAGCTTTTTGGTTTATATGTGCATACAGTTTCTGGGCCACTGGAACCTTTGCTTCTAAATGCTTCTGCAAATTGGATAATTAGTAATAATAATACAAATGATGGTGATCTCAGCTGCACTAGGAGTATTCCAGAAGAGCTGGCCAGAGTTCTATGATCAAGTACCATGAAGAGATGGATACCAGCTCTGAGGCCATCTTTCATGAAGAGACATTGGGCTTCCCAATTGAGTATAATCAGGCATCAAGATTCATCAGAATGGCCAGATTAGAAATGAAGATAGCAGAGCAGGATGGCACTTTATAAACTAATTTGATCATAAGCTTTTGTAGGCAACAGCCTGCTTCATCAGATGCCACTCCTTATGGAGTAGTCGGTTGCCTACAAAAGCATATACATTTCTGAATGAGTTAATCTGTAAAGTGCTACCCTGCCCTGCGTTCTGCCTGACTTCAGACTAACACGGCTAACTGCCTCTCTCTCTTCACAGATTAGTTGTGCCTGCAGCTGGCTTTTCTAAGTGCTATTATCTCCCAAGACAGCTACTGCTGTTGTGAGGAAAATGCTATTCTCACACTTTCAGGAACCTTTCTTTCTCAGATAATTTTTTTCCCATCATCAGAAATAGTTTTCCCATCACTTTGATCTAATCTCTGCCACTCTCTTGGAAGGCCAGATTTTGATTAAACCTTCTTCCAGCTTTAAAGACATACCCTTGACACATGGCAAACGCACAATGTCTATCCCCTGTGGGATATGGCATCTGATAGCTGCTGTAGCTAAGGTGTCAAAATAGTGTAGGATGCACCATGCTTGGTTTAAGGGAATTAATTCATGGAGCAAACTTAGAGGCACAAATTTGTGCTGCTACTTCTTGCCACTGCACATACCCCTTCATGTGCAGTTTGGTGTGGGGTAAATTGACCCGCTTTGGGGAAATGGCATTTCCCTGCTCCTTCTGGCTCCTGCCATTCTGGAGGAGCCGGAGGACAACTAGAGGAGGGGAGATAGTCTGGTCTCCCTAGAGGGCTGAACCTCCATGTCTGCCCATGCACACTCCTGAAGTATGTACTGTGCTGCTTTCTTCTGCCCCATTTTTTTTTTATACTGGGAGTTCCTGGTATCAAATCTTGGTGCCAAGCTGCAAATTTGCAGCACAGCAAATGGTTGCACATGCACCACAAATCTTACATGCATGCTAGTCTGGACATGTTCAATATGTTCAATTGTGGCTCCAGGGTTAGGACCCACAGTCTAGTGATTATAGGTCCTAACCCCAGGAACTCATGGGAGTCTCCAACTGGCTCTGATGGGTCTCCAGACTGACACCAAAAAAATCAGCTGATTTTCAGGCCTCATCTCTGGGACTGCACTGAACTGGCTTCCCTATAAAATCAGTTACTCCAACAGTTAGTCCGACTTATTCTATTTCACAAGAATATGGCCCTGCTTATTCACTGTGAAAGAGGAGAGAAGTTGCTAGCAGGAAGAAAGAGATGGGGTCAGACATGTCTGTCTCTGTCCTGTGCTGGATAGATCTAAGGGCAAAGTGATTAGTCTGGAGCACAAGCCATTATCTATGTCTTCTTGCTTTCTTAGGTAGTCTGAAGTGATGGCAGGAAAGTGTCCAAAGGCATGTAGCTGACACAATTAAGGGAAAACTGGCTGAGGGATGTAAACAAATTGAATATTGGATGGGTACTCCTAAGAAATGATCTGTATTTGTGCAACCTCCTTTGGATTATTTGATTTTCAAAAATAACTCTTTCACTAATGCAAGCAGTTACTTCTTGCTTTCCAGTACAAGCATAAAAACACCTGCTTTGGAGACAGGCAAGAGGACAAAGACTGAAGTCTCCTGGAAGCACTTTTGGTGCCGAAAGTAAAGTCTGTTTTTACTGCACATTTATCTCTCTCAGCTGGACCAAAGGTAAACACTCTGACTGACTTTTGGTTAGTTGTGACTCTTTATTGGAGACCATGCTCTTCGTTATTTGGAATTCATTCCCACATAGCTGCATGACTCATCAACCCCAAGTGTCAGGAGTTGGCAGATAAAAACTTTCTGCAGATGAGAAAATTCTGCTGCTATCATCAGTTTATAGTTAGAGAGTTACTACAAGTCCTATCCTTAATTATTTCCTATTGAAAATTTTGGCATTGGGTAACAACGACACTGATAACTTCAGGGGAAAAATGATTCAGTCATCCCAGAGTTTGTGATTAACACACATTTCCATTTATCTCCCAGTTCAGAGCTAAACTATTATGATATCATAATGTTCCTAAATATAATTCAAAGCAGAAGCCAAACTATTTTGCTTTATTTGGGATATAATAGGAGAGCTTGTGTGTCTAGATTTTTAGGGATATAAAAAGTGTCTGTTCCAGTCTCTGTATTTCCCTGATATTTTTTTAAAACCTCAATTCATTCATGACTAAGATAAATGCAGCAGCAAACTCATCTTATATCCTCTCCCAGTATCCTCCTCATTACAGGGAACAGCTATTTCACCAAAAGTCCTACAGCTAGTCCATACCTATATGTTAATGGTTACCAATGCAGTAACAATGAAGCCTCACAACACCCCCACAAGATATCAGTTTCTTATCTTTACCCCTTCCATCCTCCCCAGACCTCAGGAATAGAGAGACAGACCTTGAAATATGCCCGTCACATCAACAAAATGAGAACTTTTTGGACTGAGGGAACAAGTAAGTTCCAAAGCTCAGACACCATCTTGAAGATCACTCTGTCAGTAGCTCCATCTCTTACCTAGTTGAGGGTGCCCTGCCTCAAATATTTTTGTTGACTGCAACTCAGGCAATATGGACTGGAAAAAAAGAGGGGTAAAATCCTGACATTGTTGCTGTCAGTGCAAAACTACTGACCTCAGTACAAAATTCCTGTTGACCTCAGTAGGACCAGAAGTTTGACCAAAGTCTCTCAAACTTGCAGGTAAACCTCCAGCCATTTTGCACTTAAAGCACCTATTGGGCAATCTAGTTCCAGAGAATGGGCTATAAAATTTAATTTTGCTTAATATAAATGAAGATGGAGCTACTAGTGAAGGTTAGTACATCATAGAATCATAGAAGTAGGGTCGGAAGGGACCTTGTAGATCTTCAAGTCCGACCCCCTGCCTGGGCAGGAGGAAAACTGGGCTCAAATGACCCCAGCCAGGTAGGCATCGAGCCGCTTCTTAAAGACCCCCAGGGTAGGAGCCAGCACCACTTCCCTTGGAAGTTGGTTCCAGATCCTAGCCACCCTTACTGTGAAGTAGTTCCTACAGATGTCTAATCTAAACCTACTCTCAAACAACTTGTGGCCATTATTCCTTGTTATCCCAGGGGGCGCTAGGGGAAACAAGGACTCCCCCAAACCCTTCTGGTCCCCCCTAGTGAGTTTCTAGATGGTCACCAGGTCCCCCCTCAGCCTTCTCTTGTAAAGGCTGAACAGGTTCAGGTCCCGTAGCCTCTCATTGTAGGGTCTGTCCTGCTGTCCCCGGATCATGCAGGTGGCCCTCCTCTGGACCCTCTCAATGTTGTCCACAACCCTCTTGAAGTGGGGTGCCCAGAACTGGACACAGTACTCCAGCTGCAGCCTGACCAGTGTCGCGTAGAGGGGAAGGATCACCTCCTTGGCCCTACTTGAGATGCACCTGTGGATGCACGATAAGGTCCGGTTAGCCCTGCCAACTGTGAACTTGCATTGTTGGCCCATGTTCATCTTGGAGCCAATGATGACTCCAAGATCCCTTTCTGCCTCCGTGCTCTCAAGAAGGGAGTTTCCCATCTTATAAGTGTGCTGCTGGTTACTACTGCCCAAGTGCAGCACCCTGCACTTGTCCATATTGAAACGCATCCTGACAAACATCAAGTGTTTGTGTATGCAAAAAAGGCATTGTTTAGGCATCTGAATGTCCATCTGTGGGGTCTAATACTCATTGGGAAGGCACAACTGTGTAAGCATATTCTCCGTACCCAGGTAAGTAGGTGTGCAGTGATACGTCCACCTTTGTGCATACAAGCGGGCTTCTTCCTTGCACACAGATTTTGAGAGTGAACAGTTTTCAAAGAGGTATGGTAGTTGCACATGTCACCTTAATGACTCCTTGTTCAGGTGCACTGTGTTGGATTACTTAATCACATTATCACAGTCTTTCATTAGCACAGTACCACCAATAGCAATGTACAGTGAATGAATGTTGTCCATGCCTGTAAACCTGCTTGCTTGCTTGCTCTTGCTCTCTCTCTCATTCTTCCCTCTTCCTTTGTAGAGGTTATGAGGCTCATCTATCTATCTATCTATCTACTTTGGTTAATCTATAAGGTGCAAATCTATCCTGTCTTCTACTTCATCTTAACACTGAAATCAGCCTGGAACAAAGTACCAGGTCATTGCCACATATTGGATGGGAGTTCTTAGCAGACAGACTAAGCCTGCAGAGGGTGGGGAAGCACTGTGCTATAAATCAGCTAAAGCATGGAAGATTAGCCATGAGGGGATTGCAATGTGATGGTAATTGGCCATGAGAGGCTAGAAGGGGAAGGAGGTTGATACTTGAGACTAATTTTGTTTTTCCCAGATCTCCCACCCCCAAACCATGCTCTGCCAGCACCTGGCTTTGCTGACCCTCTGTGGTTCACACAGACATTTTTTTCTCCTAGAGCTGTTGCCTCTCCTCATGTGTTAGTTGTGATTCAAATATTCAAAATCACATGGAACTGAATTCTGCTCTTGCATCATCATCAGTCACTGGTTTGGCCTTTGAACAATTGTTTCTTCCTTTGTCCTTTTTGTTTTAAATTAAGTGCATTCAGTCAGAACTTAGAGAGAGAAGAGTCCCTAGTGTCTGCAGCATTAGCAAAAAGGGAGTACAAATCCCAGAAATGGAGGAAAAGCCTAATAAGCTGGGAGGACACAATGGCCCAAAACAGTGGATTTGTTGTTCACAACAACCCACAACATGCAGATCCCATGTGCCAAATAGCTGGACATTAGGGCTTTGTGAAACCCACTGACTTAAGTTTGCAAGGACTTTGGCAAAAATTAGCATTTTATCTGCTTTGTTACATGAAAATGACTAACCCCACTGGAACTGCATTCTTCCACAGTCCCTGGGATTCTCATTTTAGTTATTGCTGAGAAAGGATCTGAGAGCTTTCTAATCCTCCTGGCCTAACCGTTGGGCAGTCACTGGACCCAGTCCCCTCTAAAACCATAGGTGAGGAGGTTAATAGGTTAACCTCCTCACTCTCTTTTGTGGGGACAAGAATCCTCTTATTCCTGAGCCCAGATTAAAGAAGGTATTTAAGTCTTTTAGTTGGGTTTTATGTGTTTTTTTTAAATTTAATGTGTGATTGGTCTGCCTAAATGGTTAAGTCCTAGGTGTTTCGGTGCAATACTGTGTTTACGGAATAGCTAGATATACACTAAGTACTGTGCATGCCTGCTACACCCACTATTCACATTGTGATCTGTGTGAATGCATAAAAAGTAAGTTTCTGCCATTTTGGAACTCAGTAATGGAATGCTTGAATGCTTTCAACACCCAACTGGTCATTTTCCCTGTGTGCAATCTGAGAACAGCTGTTTGGCCAATCCACATCTTGAGCACAATGTTTCCCACACACTCATTAATTCTTAGCCTTTGGCCCTTCAGTAGGTCTGTCTTTAAATGTTTATGCTGTTTGTTTTACTTTATCAGACATCACTGTTGGTCTTATGGTGGGCTTAGCATTTTGAATCTCTGAAGGCGTCATGTGTTGAGTTCTTTTAAAGGTAATTTCGCTTTGGGTACTATGAAAGTTGTTATCTGTCATCTAGATAAGACCACTAGTAGAAGGATATGGTTGGATATACTTAAGGCAGGGGTGGGCAATTATTTTGGGCAGAGGGCCACTTACTGAGTTTTGGCAAGCTGTCAAGAGCCACATGGGTAGCCCCACCCCTTGAGAAGTGCCCTGCCTCCTGGTCTCCATCTTGGGACTGGAGGTCCCACCCCTTAGCCCCCAGCCTTTGCCACCAGAAGCCCTTCCCTTTGCCCCCAGAAATACTCCTTTCAGCAAGGGGTTTTGCCATATCAGAACCAGAAAAACACCAAATTATATTCTAAAAATCAAACATCTACAACATTTATTAATTTGATTTAAAAAAATATTTTTGTCCTGATTTACATGTGTTTGTGTAATATACATAGAGGTGATTGCACAATAGCTTAAAATTAAGTCTTACTCTTGTATACTGTGGGGTTGTACGGGGAATGGGGGGTGGGTATAGGTTTGTGGGGGCTGTGGGTGTGTGGGTATGTGGGGGAGGCTGTGGGTTATTGTGGGGGTGGATAGGGGTGTAGGTGTGGGGTGAGGGAGCATGTAAGTATGTGTAGATATGTGGAGTCTGGGTGGGTACGGGGTTTGTGGGGAACCGTGTTGGAGGCAGGGTGGCTGGGATGTGTCAGGAGGTGTGGGTGTGGGGGTCTGTGTGTATGGCAGTGCGAGGGGGGTGTGGGTGCAAGTATATAGTGGGGGTGCTTGTGGGACTCACCCTATGAAGACACATACACTCTCCCTCTCCCTCCCTCATTGCACACACACACACTGTGTGTTTTGCTCCCTACACACACAGACACAGTGTGCTTCACTCGCTACACACACACACACACACACACACACACACATTGTGTACTTCCCTCACTACACTCACTCTCTCTCTCTCTCTCTCCCTCTCTCCCCCTTCCCTCACTGCATGGACACACACACTTACCCTCTGGGGCTGGGCTGGCCTTTCTTCTGACTCCTGCCAGCTTTCCCTGGGTCCTACTGCCCCTGGCTCCTGTCATCTTTGACAGGCAGCCAGGAGCAGATAATTATTAATTTTCTAAACTTCTTAGGTTCCCCATGGCCCAGATAGAATGGCTGGCAGGCTGGATCTGGCCCATGGGCCACATTTTGCTTGCCCCTGACTTAAGGCAATGCATTAAAAGTATCTGTATTAATTGCAATGCGTGAATAAGTTACTTCATTACCCTTATGTTCAAAGGGAACCATGCTCATATCTTATGGGCTTTCTTTGTTTTTACATATATGTGCAATTGATTTTTTTGTGAGCACTAGACCTGTCTATCCCATTACATTTCAAATTAGGATTAGGGGATCTTTAAAAGGCATATCACATAATTAAGAAGGCCAAAATACATGAGACCCTGCTGAAGGAGTAAAATGTAGCAACAAAGGAGATCAGGAAAAGGATACTTTCAACAATCCTTAGTAAGAAAAAGGAGACAGTTCATACCTGAGGTTCAGCCCTTTTTTAAATGATGGCAAAATGCAAACAATGCAGAAAATTCCATGGATTCAGTAGCCTACACCCAATTTTTACTAGGAATGAATGTATATGTCCCTGTCTAGGGAGGGGTTTCTGCTATGGAATCTCAACCCATCAGCAATGCAGAAGTCAGGGCTGTAGGGACCTGTATAAATGCTGCCTAAGTAAAGGAAAGGGGTAGACTTCCACATACCTATCCTTTTCCTTATTTACTATTGTCTGGTCTCTCTTTAGTGTGAATCCCTAAAAAAAAAAGAAGTTGTGTGTCTCAGTTTAAGGCATGAAACTCTTCTGTCTGTGTAAATCTACACCTTTATTTTGGATATGATGATGCACAGTATTACCATGATAAAGAACCTTTGTGAATTGGGGCACATTCACTGCAGCTGCTGCTTTATTACTGACCCCATCCTTTGGTGCTGAGGGATGACCAAGCATAGATAGTTCCTAAGAAATCCCTAAACTCCTTGTTGGAGGATCTTGTTTATAGGTTATTGCACCCAAAAACGAGGTGAGTAGAGTGATAAAAGATGGCTACCTCCCTTGGCAATCAAGTAGAAGAATAGAAAAAAGAATTTCTGGGCCTCTTTACAGCGGCCAACTGAAAGGAAAGCATTTTTTCTGTGGTTTGGGGTACGAAACCTGACATAAAACTCTCTGGATTTGGAGCTCTTTCTAAAACTTCCTGAAGTTTACAGTGATGAATGCATCAAACTTTGGGGAATTGGGGAATTTGATACACAGGTTTTCCAGAAAATTTGGATGAGGATGAAGCTGTATCCCTGAACAAGCCCATGCCAATCCTATGTCTTAGAATTTGGCCCAGTGCCAGCATCCCCTCTACTGCTTGTGTTCAACGGCATGATTTTTAGTCTGTTGCAAAACAAGAAAAAATCATTTTGACTGTGCTGCCCAGAATGTGATAAGAGCCATTTAAATAGATACTACATTTACTCAAGGCATCTCAGAGCTTCTGTTTGCCTGTATGGTGTGCATCATATTCAGGAGCCATCAACATAGCTAAGAGCACATGGGAGATGGCTATAAATTGAACAGTGAATCCCCATTAGGTATGTTGTGCTTAATGTGGACAGGGAGAAATAAAAAGCTGAAGGGACTGATTCAATTCCATCTATTAGCTACATAAATGGATTTAGACACCTAAGTGAGATTCTACTCCGCCCTGCTCAAGCCCTGAAAAACTGTTAATAAAAAAAGGGTGTGGGTCTTTTTCCTTTTCACTGTTTTCCTGCAACTTAATTGCATGGGTAGAAGGACAGTGTGTGTTAAAATAGATTTGTTAATAGATTTTTAGGATTTGAACAGAGTGAAATAGAATCCCACTTAAACACTTAATTCTAGTTAGACACTTAATAGGTGGAATAAAATCTGGCCCTTTGTGCTGTGCAAGGTGAAAATCAGGTCTAAGTCCCCTCAGTTGGGGTACCCATAATTGGATACAACCTACTCCCTTCCAAGAATCCACCTGTGAAAAATGTAGCCTTTATGTATATTCTTTTGCCTTTTATTCCTGATGCAATAAAGTCAGTGGAGGACTCATTCCTTTCACAAAAAGGCTCAGAAAAGTCTCTCTTCTTCTACCATTTGCTCCCCAAAGTCTCACCAAAACAAAAAACCCCCAACAACAACAAAAATAAAAACCAATGATCCTTCCCTCAGAAAAACCCTCAAACTGCAAAACAAAAAAGCCAACAACCCAATTCTGCATCCACAGAACATTTGCTCTAAGGAAAGATTAATTCCTGAGAGATTGGGAAGTCACTCCTGCTGCTGATTTTAGTGCAAAAATATATTAAAGGCTTAATTGACTCTTCATGAAAAAGGGCAAACTAGATGGTGCCTGTACTTGGAGGTAAGAATAAGTCTATTACTCCAGCCAGCCCCATCAGCATCAACACATGCGTTGCTGTGGAGTGAGTAACTCTGCCACAAGATAGTACTTGTGTTTACAAGTGGTAACCTATGGTGGAGTTAATTAGTTTACTCCCTCCTAATAGTACTGCACATGTAGGCGCTGATGCTTTACTGCAGAGCTAATTACACCTTACAGACTAACCAGGGCACAACTGTTCACCAGGGCACCCATGGGGAAGACCAGGAATAATGGATACAAACTCCTGGAAAACGGTTTCAGGCTCAACTGTATGAAAAACCCCTTCACAGTCAGGGTGTCTAGATTGTGGAATAAGCTCCCTCCAGAGACGGTGCAATCACTTACCCTGGAAATCTTCAAGAGGAGACTGGACGGTCACCTTGCTGGGGTCACCTGATCCCCAGTTGTCTTCTTGCCTACTGCAGGGGGGCTGGACCCAATGATCTTGCAAGGTCCCTTCCAGCCCCTTACAATCTATGAATCTTAAGAAAACAGTCATTTGTAACTCAGAGCAGAACTTAAGAACCATAGCTGCCCAGCATTTCAGCTAAAATGCCTCTAGTAACCCCCTTCAGT
>NW_005842130.1:1945382-2024232 GCF_000455745.1 Alligator sinensis | reverse complement strand
CTGCTGAGTTTGTTCCTTTTACGATGAAGTGGCTCTTTTGGTGGCCTAGCCATTTCCCTCACTTAAAACAACTTGATTTCTGATTAATGTACATCAAAGGAGGCACCATTAAATCAGCTTTGCAGTTTAATGCCCTTCTTCAATGCTAAGTGCTCTGGAAAAGTCATTGAGTTGAAACATTTGGAAAATATAAAGTCCTTAAGTGTAGCTATAATGGGAAGAGACTAAATGAATCTTCCATGAAGTTTATAGAAATGTCTGGGGAGGAAAGAATTAGGTTGATCCTTATGCACTATGGATAGATATAATAAATTATTTTATAGTTTGAAGTGCTTTCAGGAAGCTTAGACAGATTTTTTTCCCCCACACATGGGGTAAAACAGTGATGTTCACCATTTCCAGTATTATTTCAAGGTCCTAATCAGTACATAGGGGAAGATTATGTCTTAGTCTATTCATTTTGCACTAGTGAGGCAGTGCAAAAGGAAGGGAAACCCACAATGCCCCTGGCTGAAAATTCCCTCCATGTTGTGATGTGAAGCTGTTGCAGCCTGAGTGATAGCTTCAGCTCAGAATGGTCCTGGTTTACAATCTTCCGTTCCTGCAACAGCTGAGGGGACAGAATCAGAGACCCCTCTTATTTGCTGTCATGAACAGGCTGAAGATACTGCACTTTAGTCAAAGGGCTGCTGTGGACTTTGTTGCATCAGCAGGCCTAATGATGAAACTCCTGATGCTGGTAAGACCTTTTTTATAAAAGGGTTAAGAATTTCTATAGCTTCATCGGGTTTGGAGAACCTCAGTCTTGAGAAACCTTGTCCTTACATGTTCTTGAACACCTTGATAATGAATTAATGTAAGATCCAAAATTCTGGGGTGACACAAGGAAAGAAGATGGCAATGGGATATGGAAAAAATATGAGAGATGGTTAAGGGTATGCAAAAGGGTAGGCAACCCCCGGTACACGTGCCAAAGCATGACACATGAAGGCATTTTGCTTGGCACGTTTGCTTTGGGGAAGGGGCTGGGACTGCACTGCCACAACAAAGATGAGGCCCCTCATGGCTCCCCTGCCATCCACCCCTGGCATGCCAACATCTTACAAATTGAGGTTGTGGGTATTTTTGGCACTCTGCCCAAAAACACTGCGGACTCCTGATAGACAAGATTCATTGTAGGTAATGTAGGAAAGATCTTAATTTCTCTAATTGCATGCAGTACCTTTCAAAAAGTTACTTCTTTAAGAAAAAAACTTATCTGCCTTCTACCCTTGGGGAGGTGGGTGTTTGCTCTGTTGGTGCTTCCTCGTTAGATGCTCCATGAGCTTATTAAGTTTCTGGTCCCAGGTGGATCCACATTACAATAAGGGTTCAGGTTACTTTAAAAATATCTTGACATGTCCCTCCTGCCCTTGTCTAGATGACTTGAGCCAAGGTGGCTTGTCTCTGACATCAGCAGCAGAAGAACTGGAGAAGCTGGAAAGCAGAAAAGTGTCAGGGTAACAAATGGAAGATATACATACTGAGTCAGCAGCCTTTGCCCATGAGGAGGAGGAAAGGACCTGGGTCACTGATTCTTTATACCATTCTCACAGAGCGGAAGATCAGGTCAGCAGTGTTTCTATTGGAATAGAAAATGTATCAACTAATAACAATAACCTATACTGAGCAGAATGGTGCCCCCATTATAGGACTAGAGAGACATCTGCATGTCCAGAGGGGATAATAGAACCACTCCTGCACAATAAACATATAACTCAGTGTTATTCCTAAACTGCTCTTTGGTTATGCACTTTGATTGTTCGCTTCTGATTGTCAGAGGTGGGCAACCTGCAGCAAGCATGTTATAAGTGGCACAGGCAGCTTCTGTATGTGGCATGAGGCAGATTGGGGAGGAGACAAGTAGTACAGCAGCAGATAAAACAGGAAGCAAAAAGGAGAGCAGCATATTGGGCAGGGAGCACAGGGCAGGGAACAAGAAGCAGAGGAGTAGATTGGGCAAGGGAAGGGGCTCAGAGTGGCACTCAGGGAGGGTGCAAGGCTGATTTGTGGCATGGCTGGCAAAAAGGTCCCCCCGCCCAAATTGGACTAAGTGAAATAGAATTCTACCCTAAATGTTTAATTTTCTGGAGGCGGAAATTTTTATGGTGACTGCCAGGTTTTCTTTGTTCCTCTCTTCCAAAAATACCCCTTTACTGCTAACTCTCTTTAATTAATAGTATCCCCTTTATTACTGTGCAGCTGTCAGAACCACCACTCCTACACCTTTGCCAGCAATACAGACAATTGATGCTCCACACCCATAGCATTAGAATGGTGAAAAAATAGCAATTTTGTCTTGCAGAAAAGCCCCTGATATTTCAATATTAGCTTTCATCACATTCTGAGGCACAAAGTTGAAATACAGTAACTTTTCATGAAATGAAAAGTTCCTGAAAAAATTAGACTTTGGAAAGGTCTCAATGCTTCCTGTCAGGTTAGAGTGACATTAAATCTGCATGTCAGCCTGAGTTCCCACTGTGCCTCATGGCAGTTGAATTTTTGGATCCCTCTACCTTTTTGGTTGAATTACATCTCCCATGATGACTGAGAAAATGTTTTATTCACATTAAATCCCCTGCTTTCTTCTACCCCTGCTGGTACCCACCCTTTCTGCTGTGATCCCCCACCTTACACTCTGAACCTATTCCATCACACCCCAAAATAAGTTTCAAGTTGTGGTGTGCCTACCAGTGGTCACACTTTCATTCTTCTGGCCAACAGTGACAAGTGCCCTGACCTCCTACCGATTTGCCACACTTTCCCTCCCAACCTTGCTAGGGTGAAGTCTGCCTGTCAGAGGCATGTCTCATTTGGACATACTGTAATGTGTGATGGAGAGGCATCATGAAACAGGTTTTTTGTTTATCATTCAGTTATTTACTACAGCCCTCCCCAGTCTCTGCCAGTATGGGGAGGTCCACTGGACCAGTACATTGTTGCTGCCTTGGATGGTCATAATGTAGGAGGAGGCAACTCTTCAGGTAAACTGGATCAATCCCATGGAGGCCTTTGAATTTGATTATATATTGCAGGGGGAGTCATCACAGAGCAAAATACCAGGATGATGTGCTCTCCATAGACTATGCTAGCCAGTGGGCAGACTCCTACATTATGAAACAGTGGAAAGTTTCTATTTCCCCCCCTGCAAGGTAAATACTTAATCCAAAGTATAATTCACTATGCTGGGCCTTAAACCAGCAGCTATTAATTCTCAAAGGTATTTCATGATTTTTTCATGAAGAAACCAGACAGAACATAGAAAGATTTTTTTCCCCCCAAATACTGGGAACCTGTGTTTCTTTTTAATGTCACCCTTTCTTGCAGTAATGAACTTGGAAATTCTCTGGTTAAAATTTTCTGTAATAAAACTGGGGAAGCCTTCTCTAGAAAAGGCAGACAGACTGGAACTGTCTCCTGGTTTAAGCTATTTGCATTCCTTGGAAACTCTGTGGGGTATTTTAATATGATTGTGGTACTAAATATACCTTCCCTGTAAGCTTGTTTTGCAGACAATACTGACGGAAACATATTTATGAGGTCTGCTTTAGTAATCAAGTCTATTTTAAATAAGATAATGTCATTGTGTATTTATTTTCTGTTCATTTTATTCTCTGCTTGCAGATTTGTGTAGAGTCAAAAGATAGAGAGTCAGATTTCTGTGGTTACACAGTGAGTTCCCTTCCATGACAGGTAAACACAATTCAAAAGCTTTCAATAGAAGTTGTTAAGTAGTGTACAGATTTGGCATGTGATAAACCTCCACCAGCATGAAGAGATGCATACTCCACCCCCTGGTACACATAGGTGATGCTCCCATGTAAAGAAGGTGGTATGTAACCCTGGGCTCTTCTCCCCAAGGGCTAAGTTAGAAGACAGCAACTGTAATTTTCAATTCATCCTTCAAGAAAAGGTGCTCTGGGTGATACATTTACTCCAAGGATTCTCAAATTAGCTAGTTCTTTTTCTTCTCCCTAGCCATGCCCCTCTGGTTTTGACATCTCACTGGACAACTCCAGGTCCCCTAATGAAGCAATTGGCACTTCTTACTATTGTGAAGCTCCTCCGTGGTGACTTTACAGTGCTGGAAATTCTTTTTTAGTGCCTGTGCTAGAGAATAGTGTGCAAAAAGTTTATTAGCTTGATTTTGCTTAGGGAGCCCCAAGGATATCTGTTGCTTCTTTTAACAGTGGTTCTCTCCTTGAATCCCAGTGCAAGTCCCCGAAGTCAAATAAAATGTTACTCCTTGTGATGTCTTTCATAGAAACTATATAATAGAGTTATGTAACAGAAGCTAGGTACAGATATTCAAAAACCTGAGGTAGAATTGATCTAAGTTACATGCTTTTCTGTAAGTGACACAGTTTATATTGGTTGCAAACAGAGCACACATTCACCCTTTGGTGGAGGGGTGCAAATCTTAGACTGGGTTCTGCCATTTTTAAACCAGTCTATGTGTGCTGAACTTCTGTTCTGTTATGGATTTAGAATCATAGAAAATTAGGGTTGGAAAGGACCTCAGGAGCTCATCTAGTCCAATCACCTGCTCAAAGCAAGACCATCCCCAACTATATCATCCCAGCCAAGGCTTTGTCTAACCAGGTCTTAAAAACCTCCAAGGATGGAAGTTCCACCACCTCTCTAGGTAACTTCCAGTGCTTCGCCCCCTGCTAGTGAGAAAGTGTTTTTAATATCCAACCTAAACTTCCCCTGCTGCAACTTCAGATCATTGCTCCTTGTTCTGTCATCTGCCACCACTGAGAACAGTCTAGCTCCATCCTCTTTGGATCCATCCTTCTGGTAGTTAAAGGCTGCTATCAAATCCCACTTCAGTCTTCTCTTCTGCACACTAAATAAGCCCAGTTCCCTCAGCCTCTCCTCATAAGTGTGTGCCTCAGGCCTCTAACAATTTTTGTTGCCATCCACTAGACTCTCTTTCCACCTTGTCCAAATCCTTTCTATACTGGGGGGCCCAAAACTGGACACAGTACTCCAGAGGTGGCCTCACCAGTGCCAAACAGAGGGGAATAATTACTTTCCTCGATCTGCTGGTAGCACTTCTACTAATGCAGCCCAGTATGCTGTTAGCCTTCTTGGCAATAAGGGCACACTGTTGACTCATCCAACTTAGTGTCCACTGTAACCCTCAGGTCCTTTTCTGCTGAGCTGCTGCTTAACCAGCTGATCCCAAGCCTGTAGCAGAGTATAGGATTTTTCCATCTTAAGTTTAGGACTTTGCACTTGTCATTGTTGAACCTCATGAGATTTCTTTTGGCCCAATCCTCCAATTTGTCTAGGTCACTCTGAATCCTTGCCCTACCCTCCAGCATATCTACTGCTCCACCCAACTTGATGTCATCTGTGAACTTGCTGAGGGTGCACTCCATCCCATCGTCCACATTGTTAATGAAGATATTGAACAAAACTGGCCCCAGAATCGACCCCTGGGGCACTACACTTGATACTGGCTACCAACTAGACACTGAGCCATTGATTACTACCCTCTGAGTCCGATGCTCCAGCCGGATTTCTATCTTCCCTACTGTCCATTCATCCAGCCCATACTTCCTTAGCTCGCTTGCAAGAATGCTGTGGGAGACCATATCAAAAGCCTTGCTAAAGCCAAGGTATATCATGTCCATTGCTTGCCCTGCATCCATAGGGCCAGTCATTACATTGTAGAAGACGGAGTCAGGTTGGTCAGGCATGATTTACCCTTGGTGAATCCATGCTAACTGTTCCGGATCAGTTTCTTCTCTTCCAAGTGCCGATAAATAGCTTTCTTGAGGACCTGCTCCATGATTTTTCCAGGAACTGAGGTAAGGCTGACTGGTCTGTGTTGGCACTGGATTTATGACCCAGGTACCTTGTTCTGAGTGGACCCAAACCCTCAGACTGACCACAACTCCATTCAATAATAGGCAAATTTTATTGATACACAGTGATAGCAGGTAAGAATGACACAGGCAAGGCAATACACCCCCCCCCCTGCCCCCTAATTCTATATCTTTCAGTCCTAGGGTTCATAGAGGAAAGGTATGCCAGATGTCAGCAGCCTGGAGGTTGAGGTTTGACCCTTCCCCCTCCCCCAGTTGGTGGTGTACCCTCTCTCCATGGTAGCCCATGTGCACCCTTTGCTGCTCTGAAATCCCACCTTTTGTATTTTTCCCCATCTGATGACTCTTCATTTCTGGGTACAGTTGATTTGTTTCCCTGTGGTCATCATACTGTCCATGTTCTGTTCTGTCAGCATATTCCTTCGTTTCCCAAATCTATCCCATTCACACATCTTAATTTGGGCACTTACTGCTGTCCATCCACCTAAACCAGACATCCCAAGGGTTCTACAACTGTCACCACAGCAGAGTCCCTAATCTCTGTTTTGGGGTTTTCAGGGAACACTGTGGTAAATATCTTCAATTTCCCAGCCTGTGTATGCCCACTTGTCCATTGGTCTCAGACATGGTGTCTGCTGGTTCCAGACACAGTGCGCCTTGAAAGAAACTTTGTCACAAACAGGTTTTCAGAAACCAATTAACCCTTGCCATCCCCCTGGACTGTTGTTCTAATGCAATATCTACTTTACCTACAAGTAAATTCCTAAAAACAAATCTCTAAATATCGTTTTTTCATCCATCAGTCTGTAGTCCCCTGGATCCTCCGTCTTCCCTTTTTTAAACCTGGGGACTGTATTTGCCCTTTTCCAATCATCCAGGACCTCCCCTGGTCACCATAAGTTTTCAAAGATAATGGCCAGCAGCTCTACAATCACATCGGCCAACTCCCTCAGCACCCTCGTATACATCAAATCCAGCCCCATGGACTTGTACATGTCCAGCTTTTCTAAATAGTCCCTAACCTGTTCTTTTACCACTGAGGGTTGCTCACCTTCTCCCCATACTGTGCTGCGCAGTGCAGTAGTCTGGTAGCTGACTTTGCTGTGAAGACTGAGGTAAAAAAGGCATTGAGTACTTCAGCCTTTACCTCATCATCTGTCACTAGGTTGCCTCCCCCATTCAGTATGGGACCCACACTTTCCTTAAGCTTCCTCTTGTTGCTAACATACTTGTAGAAACCCTTCTTGTTACCCTTAACATCCCTTGCTAGCTGCAACTCCAATCATAGTTTCATAGTTGTTAGGGTCGGAAGGGACCTAAGCAGATCATCTAGTCTGACCCCCTGCCATGGGCAGGAAAGGATGCTGGGGTCAAATGACCCCAGCTAGGTGGCTGTCTAGCCTCCTTTTGAAGATCCCCAGGGTAGGAGCCAGCACCACTTCTCTTGGAAGTTGGTTCCAGCTCCTAGTTACCCTGACAGTGAAGTAGCGCCTCCTGATATCTAGCCTGAATCTACTCTCAGTCAACTTATGGCCATTGTTCCTTGTTACCCCCAGTAGTGCTCGAGGGAGCAGGGACTCTCCCATTGCCTGCTGGTCCCCCTTGGCAAATTTATAGATGGCCGCCAGATCCCCTCTCAGTCTTATTTTGTGGAGGCTGAACAGGTTCAGGTCCCTTAGCCTCTCCTCATAGGGCCTGCCCTGCTGATCCCTAATCATGCGAGTCGCCCTCCTCTGGACCCTCTTGATGCTGTCCACATCCCTCCTGAAGAGCGACGCCCAGAACTGGATGCAGTACTCCAACTGCGGTCTGACCAATGTCGCACAGAGGAGGAGGATCACCTCCTTGGACCTGCTCGTGATGCATCTGTGGATGCATGACAGCGGTTAGCCTTCCTGACTGTGTCCCCACATTGGCGGCCCATGTTCATCTTGGAATCAATAGTGATTCCAAAATCCTTCTCTGCATCTGTGCTGATGAGAAGGGAGTTCCCCAGCCCCATCATGCTTTGGCTTTCCTGAATTCATCCCTGCATTCATGAGCAATACTCTTATACTATTCCCTACTCATCTGTCCAAGCTTCCACATATTTAAGCTTCCTTTTTTATGTTTAAGCTCACCCAAGAGGTCTCTGCTAAACCAAGCTGGTCACGTGCCACATTTACTATTCTTTCTGCACATTGAGATGGTTTGTTCCTAAATCCAGTAAGATTTCTTGAAAGTACAGCCAGCTTTCCTAGATTCCTCTCCCCCTCAGACTGGCCTCCCAAGGGATCCTGCCCATCAGTTCCCTGAGGGAGTCAAAGTCTGCTTTTCTGAAGTCTAGGGTTCATACTCTGCTGCTCTCCTTTCTTCCTTTTGTCAGGATCCTGAACTCAATCATCTTGTGGTCACTGCTGCCCAAGTTGCCATCCACTTCTACATCCTCCACCAGTTCTTCCCAAATGATGAGCAGCAGGTCATATTTCTGAGTAGTAGGTCACACTGGTTGCTGATCACTTATATCAGTAAAATTGTAATGTCTGTACCTGGCCAAAGTTAAATAAAAACAGGAGCAGATGAAGAATGCAATGAGGACATCTAAACAAGGGAACAGTGCATCTTCAGATCAGATTTGAAAATAGATTCATAGATGCTAGGGTCAGAAGGGACCTCAACAGATCTTCAAGTTTGACCCCCTGCTGAGGCAGGAAAGCGTGCTGGGGTCAGATGACCCAGCCAGATGCCTCTCCAGCCTTCTCTTAAAGACCCCCAAGATAGGGGAGAGCACCGTCTCCCTTGGAAGCCCATTCCAAATTTTGGCCACCCTTACTGTGAAGAAGCTTTTCCTGATATCTAGCCTAAATTTTCTCTCTGTCAGTTTGCGACCATTGTTCCTTGTTACCCCAAGATGCACCCTGGTGAACAAAACATCTCCAATCCCTTGCTGAATCCCTCTAATGAATTTGTAGGCAACCACAAGATCACCTCTCAGCCTTCTCTTGTGGAGGCTGAAGAGGTCCAGGTCCCTCAGTCTCTCCTCATAGGGCTTGTCCTGTAAGCTTCTAACCATATGAGTGGCCCTCCTCTGGGCCTAATCGAGTCTATCAAAATCCTTCTTGAAGTATGGCACCCAAAACTGGACATAGTACTCCAACTGCGGTCTGACCAATGCTGCATAGAGGGGAAGTATCACCTCCTTGGATCTATTTGTCATGCATCTGCGGATGCATGATAAAGTGCAGTTAGATTTGCTGATGATTTCATCACACTGACAACTCATGTTCATCTTGGAGTCCACTCTGACTCCGAGATCCCTTTCCGCTTCTGTGCTGCTGAGAGGGTCACTTCCCAGCCAGTAGATGTGCTGGATATTTTTGTGCCCTAGGCAAAGCACTCTGCACTTATCATTGTTGTACTGCATCCTATTGTGTACTACCCACTTTTCTAACCTGTCCAGGTCTGCCTGCAATCATTCCCTACTCTGTGGAGTGTGCATTTCACCTAACAATTTAGTATCATCCGCAAACTTGGACAAAGTACACTTCACACCCACATCCAAGTCACTGATGAAGATATTGAAGAGTACAGGTCCAAGGACCAAACCCTGTGGGACCTCACTACCCACATACTTCCAGGTCAATACCGACCCGTCTACTACTACTCTCTGGGTGTGACTGCTAAGCCAATCTGCCACCCATCGGACCATGTAAACATCTATGTTACAGCCTCTTAATTTATTTATGAGAATGTGATGAGATAATGTATCAAAGTTCTTGCTAAAATCCAAGAAAACAACATCCATCTCTATTCCTGCATCTAAGTGTTTTGTGACCCTGTCATAAAATGAAACCAGTTTGGTCAGGCATGATCTACCTGCCACAAATCCATGCTGGTTTCCCTGATGCATTATTTTTCCCGCTGGACTCTCACGAATATGATCCTTCATAATCTTTTCGAAGACCTGAAAATTTCAAAATCTGAAATTATATTTAGGAAGTCACTGATCTTTCATTCTCTATTAACAATGGTTGAGTTGGGAATAGAGATTCAAGATGGCTGCTCTAGAGAGCAGGAGCAGCATAGTAAAACACTGTCATACTAAAAAACGTGATGGTCATTAGGAACTAATGTTAGATGAACAAGAAGAAGAAAAGGGAGGGAGAAAAGATTGCTCAGGGAAGAAGGCCAGCTCTGAACTGGCTCCCATTAGAGCAGCAGCTAGTGCCCAACATAAATAATGGGGCTACAAGTAGCAATGTGCCTTCTCCAAGAGATTGTATTGTCCATCAGACAGCTAGTGGGGATGCAAATGAAGTGGCATGGCCAGTCAGTTTTCTTTCATCTATCTCTTTAGTGCCGTAATTTATATTGGAGGGAGATGCAAACTGTTGTGGTGATCAGAAAGATAGGAGCAAGACTACTCATTTCATTGGGACCAAATGAAAGTACCAGATTACTTAAGGTCTGCAGATATGCTAGACTTCCCATGTCCTGCAAGTCAGCTCAGCCCCCTGGACACTGTTGTTGCTGGGCACAAAGTTTTACTCCAGAGGAGTGGAAACAATTGCAAGACAAGGACTGGGTAAGGATTTCAGTGGCAGTAGCATACACAGGGAGTGTTGCTCCTATGCTGACAGGCACATAGGAGATATGGAAGGAGAAGGGAGGTTTGGGGTCACAGAGGCAGCTAAGATTACAAATAAGGAAGGAAAATAGAAGCAACATGCATCATAGAAGTGGAGGGAACAGAGCTGTATTTGAGGATGTTACTCTTGCCCAAGAGAAAGAAATCACTTCTCTCAGCTTAGTAGAAGTCAATCAGATAGGATTCCAGGAGAGTCTACTCTGGGAGAACAAAATCAATAGTTAAAAATTAGAGAGAGAAGCTGGCAGGTCTGGTGCTGTAGTTTAGTAGGATTTGTTTAATGAGTTTCTTGTCTTAATCCTCAAGGCAAGTAAACTCATTTTGCTAAAACAAGGAGTTGATCTTAACCTTTGACCTAAAACTCTAGACCTGAACAAAACTTTTTTTGGCAGTACAAAATATGTGGGGGAGGGTTTCTTTCATTTTTATTCCTTTTACTTTTTTGACCTGAGATCAGATGGAACCCGAATTAGTTCATCCAGAAACAAAGAATACCCAAAGTGTCATAAGAGAGACTCTTCTGGCAAGTTCTGCCTCAAAGCTTTGCAGACTTACTACATTTGAATAATGTCTGAAAGGCTCCAGATTTTGAATGCTTATCCAAACCTATTCAACCATCATTATTAAGGAATGAAAGATCAGTGACTTTCTAAATGTAATTTCAGATTTCTCCTTATGAATATTTCTCTCTTCTGGTGTTATCAGCTAGCTCTTCAGGGGCAGAATTTAATTAATCTTTTCACAAGGAGCGTTTACTCATCACTGCCTCTGCACTAGCTACAACTAAACAGCAGCTATCCATTCCACTTTAGTACCTTTTCAACCAACTCTCACCTATTCATTCAAATAAGAGACCAAGTGATTCTTAATCCATGGAGACAATCTGTAGCAGTCATTGGGATAATGACTTGCTATCCTGATATTATTTAATGGTAACCATTAACCTTTGCCTAGTCTATAAAGGGCTAAAGTATACTCCATTTTCAGAAGTGATGCAAGTGAGTTTATGTGCTCACTATAGCTACTGTCTCAGTGAATCTGATTATTTTGTAGCTGGTTTGTGCCTATGTGCAGTAATTCTAGTCCATGAAATGCCTTTTTTTTGTCTCTGTTACTTTTTCTCTCTCCCAGACACTCAGATTAGACCACATGACTCATGTCAGCCTTGAGTGTGCTGAAGATCTCCTTTCAACCTGGAAGACATTCAGACGGGGCCTGGTGGGCATCTTTTACACCACACAAATTATAGAATATTACATGCCCAGAGACAGTTTGGGGGAGAGGGAGGCACGTGGATCTCAGTGTCTTCAAAACATCCAGCAGAGACGTTGACTCCTGCTGCAAATATAACATGCATGCCTGCCATTGCTAAATGATAACCACATTGAATCTGACATCTCATCCACTTTGAGGCACTGCAGACATAGCTTTCATAGCATAACTGCCACCTCAGTTGCTCTAGTAGAAATTTCTTTCCAGGTCAGAGCTGGACAACAAGTCTCCCCTGCTGTCTTATTTATATCCCATCAGTATTTTTAAATCAACATCACTACCTAACAGTCCTTTCTGCATTTTATTTTTGCCTAACAGCAACACAGGTGAATTCTTGCAAAAAAAAATGTCTTTTGCTCAAAAGAATTCAGAGCTGAAGGAACAGCTTACAAGTTTCCCTGAATATTGTGTCAGATTTTTCAGTTAATTCTCTTTGGTCTTACTGACACCTCTTTACCATTCTTTTTGTAATTCTTGCAGCAGATTGAACCGTACTAGTAGAAATGTTCACTTAAAGCAAATTTGTAAGTCACAAGCAGAAGTATTTCCAGGAACCCCCTTTTGAATTCACACATGCCAGTATTCTTAATGAAAGTGGACACAATGCTCCATGACTTACCTCATTTATCACAGATAAGCGACTTAGCTGAAGTGGTAAATATTTATAGTCAACCCATAACATTAAAAAAAGTCAAAATAATGAATTATTCATTCTATCAATTATAATCTTTATTCACATTCTTTAAAATGATAGTAATAATGAATAGTTCTGCAAAAACCCAATGGCTTATTGGTATTTTATGTGAAAATATATGGCATTAATTAAAAAAATAAAGTAAGTTCATTAGATATGATTTACTCAGCTCTAATAAATATATTGTTAATATCTTGTAAAATTAAAATAAGATTTAAGAAATTTCTGACAATCCCCCAAATTTTATTAATTATGTTTGAATTAGGATAATATTACATTTACCACATCCTTAGCCTTTAGGCCTAACCAAAAAAAGGAATCCTGAGAAAGTGTCATAACAATAAGCATAAATTCAGGCTCCTTGACTTGCAGTGGGAAAAAAAAAAAAAACTGAAGTAGAAAAATAATCTTAAAGTGGGAAAAATGACACCTCTTTCATTTAGATTTTTGATTTTCAATAATCCAAGCTTGCACTTCAAGACCATTTTATTTTTGCAAGACAGTAAATGATAATGTAGTCCCATTGACTTCAGTCACAAAACTCTCATAGTTTCACTGTTGCATAACATGACCATGTGCAGAAACAAACTGCTGCATAAATACTATGAGTGGGAGTTTTGAAAGCAACTAAGTGCTTTCGGGATTCTGATCCTATTGACATTCAATGGATCATCGCAGTGCCTTAGTGCTGTAAGTGCTGTTGAAAATTTCATCCTCTGGCCCTTTTTTCCTTTTTTTAAAGATTACACATAAAGAGTTTGGAATTTCAGGGCCTAACTTATTACCATGACCAAGCTGGTGTATAGATAAAGTGGATGGTTAAAACCATTTCAAATGGTTCTTTGCCAGATGTGCTTTTTCTTCCTAGAACTGGCAAATAAGGGACATTTTTTTCCTCTGTAAAAAAAAATATATTTTCTGCTTCTACTGGGCAAATTCTGTCTTCAGCTTTCATTTACTCTTCTTGATCAAAGTTTTTAAAGTTTAAGTCACCTTGTCATCTGTGGCTAACCATTGACTCACTGCATTGGAGAGAGGTATGCTTTGTTAGGCATCTGATATCTTTTATTAGACCAACTTAAATAGTTGGAAAAATATTCTTTGCAAGCTTTTGGGTACAAACACCCTTCTTCAGGTAGAGGACTCCCTCCCCCCCACCCTCCCAATACCCAACCCAGGGACTTTTTACATGCTCCCTAAGATCCACAAACAAGGGAACCCTGGCAGATCTATCATATCCAACCATGTAACCCTAACTGAGGAAATATCAGTTTTCATTGAATGCATCCTAAAACTTCTTGTCACCCGAAGAGGGAGTTTTGTCTAAGACGCAACAGACTTTCTACGAAAACTTAAAAACATAAACCACCTTTCCAGCAACACCTTCCTAGCCACCATGGATGTTACCAGCTTATATACGAACATCTCACACCAGGATGGCATCCAAGCCTGTATTACATATCTACAAGAGCAAAATTACAACTCAGAGTACAGACCTAAAAATATTACTGACGTATACACTTCGTCCTCACACACGACTTCACTTTCAATACCCAACACTTCCTTCAGACCATGGGCACAGCTATGGGCACCAAAATGGCCCCACAATATGCCAGCCTTTTTATGGGCCACCTGGAAGAAGAATTCCACAAGGACTGAACCATCAAATCCATGCTATACTTAAGATATATCAATGACATCTTCATCATTTGGACTGAAAACCTGCAATCTCTAATTGTTTTCCATCAGAAATTCAACAATCGTCACCTTTCAATCAGACCATCTCTGGAATACTCCAGTATCAACATTTCCTCTTTAGACACTATAGTCACTATCCAGGATGGTAAAATACAAACTACCATATACAAGAAATCCATGGACCAACATACATATCTGCATAAAACCAGCAATCACTCTAAACACACCAAGAGAGCTGTAATATACAGCTAAGCCCTCTGATACCACTGAAGAGATAAGGATCAGGGGGGCATGGTGGGAATGATAGCCTTCCCACTGTGGATGCTGAGCTGGTGCAATACCAACTAGAAAAGCTAGACATTTATAAGTCATCAGGACCAGATGGACTTCACCCAAGAGTGCTGAAGGAGCTGGCTGAACTCATTGCAGAACCCCTGGCAAAACTCTTTCAGAAACTGTAGCACACAGGGGAGATCCCTGAGGATTGGAAGAGGGCCAACATTGTGCCCATCTTCAAGACGGGGAAGAGGGAGGACCCAGACATCTATAGGCCAGTCAGCCTAACCTCCATCACAGGGAAAATCCTGGAAAAACTTATTAAAGAATCTATGTGCGATACGCTCATTGAGGGTAAGATTCTGAATGACAGCCAGCATGGCTTCGCTGCAGGTACATCTTGTCTCACCAATCTCATTTCCTTCTATGAACAGGTCTCTCACCACCTGGATACGGGAGAGACAGTCGACATTATACACCTAGACTTCAAAAATGCTTTTGATCTAGTATCCCATGATATCCTTGTGGAAAAATTGGAAGATTGTGGGCTTAACTGCTCAGCAGTTCAGTGGGTGGAAAACTAGCTGCATGGTAAGACCCAGAGAGTTCTCATGAACGGATCTGTGTTGTCCTGGTGAGAAGTGGCCAGTGGTGCCCCTCAAGGGTCCGTGCTTGGACTGGTGCTTTTCAACATCTTTATGAATGATTTGGATGTGGGGGTGAAAAGCTCACTGGCCAAGTTTGCGGATAACACCAAGTTATATGGGAGCATGGTTATGCCAGAAGATAAGTTGCAGATACAGGCAGACCTGGACAGGCTGGAGAGCTGGGCGGACTGGAACCAGATGAAGCACTCAGAAGTGTAAGGTGCTCCATCTGGGGGCAAGCAATCCCCAACATACCTTTAGGCTTGGTGGCAATAATTTGACTTGCACCACAGCCAAAAGGGACCTGGGGCAGCGATCGACCATCATGTGAACATGATCCGGCAGTGCGATGCTGTAGCCAGCAGGGCAAGCAACACGCTGGCCTGTGTTAACCATTGCATCTCATGCAAAACTAAGGAAGTGATACTCCCACTGTACTCCGTACTGGTGAGACCACAGCTGGATACTGTGTCCAGTTCTGGGTGCTGCACTTCAACAAGGACATGGAAAAACTTGAGAGGGTCCAGAGAAGAGCCACCTGTAGAATCAGGGACTTGCAAGACAAGCCATATGAGGAGAGGTTGAAGGACTTGGGCCTCTTCAGCCTACAGAAGAGAAGGCTGAGAGAAGACTTGGTAGTGGCTTACTGCTACATCACAGGAGTACATCAAGAACTTGGTGAACAGCTGTTCATCAGGGCACCCCTGAGGAAGACCAGGAGCAATGGATACAAACTCCTGGAAGGCTGCTTCAGGCTCAATTGCAGGACTCCTTCACAGTTAGGGTGTCTAGACTGTGGAATAAACTCCTTCCAGAGGTGGTGCAGTCACCTATCCTGGAAATCTTCAAAAGGAGACTGGACATTCACCTCGCTGGGGTCACTTGACCCCAGTTGTCTTTTCCTGCCTAGTACAGGGGGACTGGACCTAATGATCTACAAGGTCCCTTCCAGCCCTTAACAATCTATGAATCTATGAATTTGCACTGAGGAGAACACCTGCAATCATCACCTCACAAATCTCAAAAGGGCTTTTACTCAACAAGGACATTCCTCCAGAGAGAGAGATCGCACGTTTGAAAGAGCCACCCAGATACCGTGTGAAGAATTGCTGCAGTACAAAAACAAAATCCCCATGAATTGCACACCATTAGTTATGACATACCATCCCTCCCTGGAACATATACGAAAATCCTCAAACAATTGCAACCCATACTAGACGAAGACCCAGTTGTTAAAGAGATCCTCCCAGAATCCCCATAATAGCCTTTAAACAGGTATTGAACCTCACCAACCACATCACCAGAAGCAAACATCCTGCAGCCCAGAACACACTGAGCTGATTCAGACGATGCTGAGACAAGAAGTGTAAAACCTGCCAACACATCTCCGTCACTCCCACAATAAGTACACCCTACAACAGAACAATTCCTGGATCTTACACCTGCACCTCCAGAAATGTGGTACATCTCACCCAGTGCACTAAGTGCTCTGATGGAAAATATGTAGGAGAAACCAAACAACAACTGCGTACCAGAACGAATGCACACTGAAAATCTATCAAAGACAGAAATACCCAGTTACCTGTGGGTGCAAATTTCTCACAAGATAACCACTCTGTTTCCAATCTCTCAGGTCTAATCCTCAAAGGGAATTTACAAAACACTTTGCAAACAAGCCTACGAACATCACTTCATCAGTCTACTGGATACAAAATATCATGGACTAAATATAATCATTGCATCGATTTATGGCACATTATAACCTGCCCATCATCTGATACGCCAGGTAACCTCTCTACAATTTACCAGCTTTATTCCATCTCCAGGTCACCATTTCCTTTCCTGCCCCTCCCTCATCCCCACCTGACTTTCACCCATTGTCTCTCAACCCCTGTAACCCTCACTGCCACACATTTGCGCTTTCACTGACCTGCATTCTTGCATACTGGCTTTTATCTCATCCAGAAAGAGCACAAAACAACTGCAGACTCTCCCTCTGCCTGAAGAAAGCTTGCAAAAAAGATTTTTTCCTACTATTTTAGTTGGTCTAATCAAAGATATCAGAGTTACCCAAAAAATAGTATCATGTCACTTATGTGATCAATCATAGCTAACCAATACTGCCTGACAGAATATAAAGTACCAGAAGTAAACAGCAAGCTCTCTGTGATCAATCTATTGAGTAAAATAACTTGCAAAAGTTTCCTTTAGTAAATTCTAGTGGTGAGGAAATTTGAGGAAATTGTAGTCTGCCTGTAGACATTCTGCAAGCCAAGATAGGTTATAGTTCAACGAGTGGGTTACATGCTGTGATGTAGTCATTCAGTTCCAACTTTGCACCTATAAAGAAAATTACACTGCCTCAAAAGCCTCATCAGACCAAAACATCAGGAATCTGGCACAATTCTCTTTGGGCACAATTCTCTCTATCTCTGATCAAGAACTAGGCCTAGACTCTAGATCAACGAGTCTCAACCAAGGTACTGCAGCATCCTGGGGTGCTGTGAGAGTCTTTTAAGGGTGCTGCAGAGTGCCTTGGGAAGCCAAGGGGAATGCTACTATTCTTACATATCCTCTCTGACTCATGTCCGCTTAATTATAGCATTGTTGGGATGCAATATCAGCCAGACCTGAGCCATCTGAATCTTGATTTCTACAGAATAACTGACAAGACCTTCATATGTGGTGTGACTATATGAGACAGTGTAAAATCTGGGACACTGCACCATATCGGGAATCAATTGCCATGAATGATGTATCACCTGTGCGGTAACAATTAGTGTTAATGGACAAAGCAGGACCTATGGTCACCTTATTCGTAGCCTCCAGAGTCCATTAACAGTGAGTTTGATTATTTAGGTGTACACAACAGCTCACCCTCTGACCAAGAAGCTCCATTTAACAACTGCAGCACATTAAGGCAAACACTAATGTCTACAGCATTTTACCATCCGTATGAATCAGGGCCAGTGTAAATTCACCAGTTCAGAACAACTCAACAAATATTCTGGGCCCAAGTCAAAATATTTCCGTTTGCAACTCTCAGATGGACTAATCCATGCTATTGAGCATCAGTAAAAACAGTTACTCATAATATTGTTTAAATGTCTTGATTGAGTGAGCAAAATTTTTAATCAAGGGAATGGCTTATGTTAGTCATGGGGTTTTTGAATTACTTGGGGAGATGTCAGTAGCCTTTGGACAGATGGTATAATTTAAAATTAGGGAATTTTAGGAAATTTTAAACTCTTTTCTGTGAGCCATGCAAGACTTCTCAAAGTGCCACTCTTTAGAGAGAGTTGTAATGTTTTAGTGATGTTGGCCTGGGGAATAAGTGACAAGCAAGATTTCTTGGTAATCTTCTATTTGACCAACAGTGTAGCTGGGACTGATGTTAGAAATGCTAATATGTTGGCATCTCTCCGAACTAAACAGTTGCTTCTGTAAAATATATTACCAATATATATATCTTGCTTGTAGCACTCTTTAGAAATGTTAGGCTGCTACTTTATGATTTGAGTACAGAGTTTAACTCTCTTTTTTTTTTGCATTGCAGTTATCTAAAATATTTGTGTGCAGGTAGACCTAGTTTTCAGCAGGGCAGTCAGAGCCTTTTCTGCCTCTCTTACTTGCCTCAGAGGTAGGGACTCTGGTGAGGGATCTGGATAAACCTATCCTACTGCTGTGTCAATATTTTGTTGTGGTCATAAATGATATACCTTCTGGGCAGCAGTATACTAATACAGAGGAAGTTACATGTCTGTCTGATGACATCACATACTTGCCTCTCTCATGCAAATCTGGATGCGGAGAAAGTTGAGTCTCTTCTTTTCTGTGCTCATTTCCCCCTGAGCGCTATCAGAAGTGTAAACTCATTCTCACTCTCTGCTGCCCTCAAGTGATATTAAGTGGTATTATTTTTTTTTTAAAAGATGTATTCAGTTTCTAATAATGTTCAGTCAAATTAATTTAACTCCAGATACCATGCAGATGATCCATAACATTTCTGAAGCTTGGCCACTTATTGCTTTTTAATAATACCAGGATTTATTGGGGAGTTGATTCCCGTTCCTTGCAAATTTTGCAGTCTGACAAAATGCTGTTGTGTCAGGAGCAGTCTTATTTCAAGACAATATTTTCAAATATTCTGAAATTTCTGAGCATTCGGAACGTTTCATAGTTTTTCGATTTTAAAAGAAAGCATGTTTGCTGAAATCTTAAACTTCCTTTTCCCAATTTTATTATTTTATACAGTAAGATGATAAGTATGAGTAAACGCCCAGTGAAGACTTTCATCCTTTAAGAGTGTCACAGTAGCAATTGTTAGAGGGACATTCGGTTTTTATCTTGATGGCTGTGTCTCTTCTTATCAAAACATCTCTTCAAGCAGAGCTGTGTGACACCTGAAACATGAGAGCTTTCATAAACCTCAGAGAAAAGCTTTGCAATCTATTTCATCTTGAAAGTACTAACAGGAATTTACAGGAAAACCCAGAGGCTCTGGTTAGTGCTTTCTGACAGGAAATAAAAATTAAGTTCCCCTTTCCCCCTATAAATGCTTCCCTGGAGATACATCAAAAACACTTCTAGCTTGTCATAGCACATGCAGTGGGGTAGGCCTAGTGAAGCAGAATGAACATGGTAAAGCAATTTGGAATAACAACAACACAAACCCCAGAAGAAGAGAGAACTTGATATGGACTATAATTGATGAGTGGGGCTAATTAAATGAATGATGGTTGATATACTCGCAGGATTTGAAGATCTGTAATATCCGTCTACTTCAAAGCATAGGGAGGAATGATTATCAAGCACCCCTTCCATTCACAGGTGGTAAGAGCTAATCCATGACGTTCAATAGAACTTGAATACCATTTGGCTGTAGCATTTGCTGCTGCTACTTCCTTTTTTTTCTGAAGAGAGAGTTGTAGTCCAAAAATGCCATATTGTTACCCTGTGAAGGTGCTTAGGCTTCTAGTCTGACCCACTGTTGTGTTTTATTTAACACATCTACTAGACTAGCTCCCAGAGATCCTGATCATGGTTAGGGGCCAGTCAAATGAAGTTGTATGCGCACTTACATCAGTATGGCCCTGACAGCATTAGTGATTCTGGCAGACCAATAAGGAAGTAAATGTGAACAGTCACAGTGGTTCACCTCTGTATAGGATAGTAGGCAATGGAAGAAAAGCAATGTTTTGCAATTAGAAAAGAACAAGCTCTTTCAAGAGGTCTAGGAGCAAGTGTTGTAGAATGATGATATGCACTGGTGGGCTTGTCTCTCTAAACTGGGACAAACCTGGCATCACGCCCAGAGTCTGGATTAAGCCTTTGTTTCTCAGGTCTAGTTATATTTTCAAAAAATAAAAATAAGCTTGACCAAAGCTCATTGAAGGGTCATGGACACCATTTTTTGCTCTGCTCCATGAGCCACCATAGGAACCCTCTTGCATCCTTTGGTTCTCCTCTAGTTGAACTTGATTGACTATTTATAAAACTGACTTAACCCTTTCCTAGTTGGATCTGAGAATCACACAGGGTTAGCTGGCCTTAGGTTGTTGCTTCTTGAAGAGGCAAACCACTCTCCTACAGGTGGCCTCATTGTTGAAGTAGTATCCTGGGATCTGGAAGACCTGAGTTTCAGCTTTGCCATGTCCTTCTTTTGTGACTTTGGGGAAAGTTCTAGGACCTCAATCTGCAACGGTATTTACAAAGTCACCAAAAGTAATAGTTAAGCAGGAGTTAGGGACAGAAGTATAGCACAGCAGCTCTGTGCCCAGCGCAGCCAAGATGCATGGGCACATACTGATAACAGCGGTGTAGTTAGTTGCCATTGTGTTGTTAATTATTTTTGTGCCTCCCTGAAAAGGCAGCATCTGGGGCTGCTGCCTCAGTTGTCCCGCACCTGCATTTTGCTGCTGGTTAGGGGCCTAAATTCAAAATATAGATGAGTGGTGCTCAAACTGTTCAGACTCCAAGCACCTTTTGTTAGACACATTTAGACTACCTAGACTCCTGGCAGGCCCCGGGTGAACTTTTAATATTGGGCCCTGCTTCGACAGAGATAATAATAATAATTGGACAATGGAAAATAATTACCATTTTCATGCCCCTTTTCTGTCCAGGCCCCGGTGGCTGCTTGGTTCACCCATGCCTATGTCTGGCTCTGGTTAAACAGAAAGCACTCCCCAGCTCTTAGCTTTCATTTGTTTTTTAACTACAGAAAATAGTAGAGCAATTTTTCTGTTGCAAAGAACTCCAAAAGACCACTGCAGGTCAGATTGTTTTTAGCATTATGGAGTCTTATGTGAAATCTCTGGGTTTATTTTGTGAATCATGCTTGCACACCTAACAGTGACAAAGATCTCACCCTTATACAACCCTTGACTTCTGGTTTGTTGGAAGTCACTGATATAGATCATGAGAATCCCAGTTCAGCTGCTGGTTATCCTTGCTGCCTAGCTCTTTGATGGCTTAAGACACTCCCTTCTCCTCTGCTCAGCATATCCTTTTGGATAGAGTAGGTAACTCCCTACTGGCTTTTATGAACCCCATTTTTAGGCTCCTTGCTATGTTTATGCTTTAAAAAATATAACCATGAATAAAGTAAAATAGAAACATGGGGAGGAAAAATATTATATTTAATGAACAGTAAAGGGCAGAGGCCTAACTGGGCAGCTCTGCTCCCTGGGTAGCAGCAGTGCACAGGGAAGCAGCTGTAGCCAAGCTCCCACTTGCAGCAATGGCCAGGCCATCAGCACAGTATGGCTGTTCTTTCTTCCCCCCAAAGTCACTACTTGGGACTGGTGCCATGGTCATTGCCCTGTAGTGACACTACTGGTAGAAGGTATAAAAATATAGCATGTTTGCTCACTAACTGTGAGGGGTGGGGGGGATCCAATATTGCCTTTGTTAATGTTGCTTGTTCTAACTATGCTGAACAGTTGCATAAAACCTTAATGGCCCAAACTTGAATTGGAATCTGCTAGCCAAGACCTCCAAGCCTGTGGGTAGTCTCACTGCAGAAGCAAGGCTTAAGGCTGGCTGTTGTTCAACAACTACATTTTGTGCACTCTCATTTTTGCTGCTGTTTTCCCAGATGAATATGTGTGATTTGCACATTTAAAAAGGGTGTACCCTTTTGGTTCTGCATTGAACCCAAAAACTTATAATGAAGTATTGGCTTTGCTCGTGCATGCAGAAAGAAAGATTTAAAAATCTCCTGAGTATCTACCATACTTTATAAGGGGGGTAAAAAAACCCACCCCACATATTTCCCAGGTCAAGTATATGTAATACAAGACTCTCTTGTGTATTGGTAACTCTTTCAATAAACCAGGCCCTCTGGTCTTTTAATATTCAACACCATGTTTTAACATAAGCTTTTTTTTAATTGAGTAACCTTTATGGGGAATGTCAAATTAAAAGAAAAAAGCCTAAGTCAGAACTGAGTCATCATTAAACACATTTTAGTCATAGACAGTTAGCTCAGTTATTATGGTGCTAACTGTGTTGATTATGGACTATATTCTAGAGCTGTCATTTTCTGGCCCATATTCATTATGAAAACAAGGCTTAGACTTCTAATCCTGAAAATAATTACATTATGAATCAATTAGGAAATGATTTTCTGTGTCTTTGGCAAAGTATTCCCAAGTTGCTATTTGTCTTGGCTGCCACAAAGCATTAAAGAAAAGATTCTTTACCATAAAGAGTTTTGCAGCAAACTTGTAATGTAACAGAGCTTGGTTTAATTTGTTTCAGTGCTTTGGCAGAGAAGAGAGTTAACTGGTAACACAGTCCTACAGTGCTTTTTCTGGTGTCAGATAATAAATGAAATGCACTGCAATTCATTCAGTTTTAATCAAGTCTTTCTAATTTTAAGAAAATTAGACTCATTTAGAGATTCTGTTTCGCACCTGAGTAGGTATAGTAGGTTATGAAAACGCAATCAGTTTCTTATCCAAAATATCATGCTAATTGCTTTTATATTATTCCACAAATTATCATGAATCTTTTTACTTATCTCAGCTGGAAGTTTATACTGCAGGGGCTTGGTGTGGCAGAGAACCTGTAAGGGGTGGTAATGGATAGCAAGTATAATAAATATAATTACCAATGAATTGACTCTGTTTTTTCCTCGTGTATCTGAATGCTTTCTCTTGTTGGTTCATTCACAGATTACCTACCAGTTTTAAAAATAAAATTAAAAAGACAAATGAAGCTCCAGATCCTTCCTCCCTCTTATAGTGAAGTAAAAGAAACACTTTGCCCATGGTGGCTATCCACGGGTCTATTTCTGTTTCTTTTTTTAACCTGTGCCCATTAATATAAAATACTTGCTCTCTCTCTGACCCAATGATTCTTGCATTCCTAGGTGCACTGTGGTCCCTCTTCAACAGCAGTTCCTGCCATGTCCCAGAATATAGCCTATTCAGGAGCAGATCAGGAATGGGATGAAGGGGGCTGCACTGGTAAACTTCCCTTTGATCCTGCTCCACCCAAAATCTAAAACCACTGCCTGGCAGTAGCATCTAGTCTGGCAGTGCTGAGGAAGTCAATTGATTTCATGGCCAATAATAATCCACCTGATCCCTTCTAATCTTTTCATCCTTCAGGTGTTAATGACCCTCTTTCCTTTTGAATGGCCTTGACCTTCCATCAATTGAGCTGTCCCTTTTCTGCAATTCTGCTGTCTGTTCACTGCTTCTGGTGGTGAAGTTCCTAGTTCACTGCTCTGCAGATTGTTTTAAATCATTCCAGTGAAGCTATATTTGTTTATTCTTCAATCTTAACCTGACTAATACAACCCTAGGTTCCTAGCATATAACTAAAGCTTCTATTTTATTTTTAACTAGAGAAGAGTATGTGTTGTTTCATATGTGATGATGCATGTGATCATCTGTACCCCCCTTTTCAAAATTCTAGATCCACCTATAAACCTGGTGGTTAACACCTTCTCCTGGGAGGCTACATCAGCATATGTGTGTGTGTGTGTGTGTGTGTGTGTGTGTGCATCTGCGTGTATGTCTGTGTCTGCATGTGTGTATCTGTGTCTGCGTGTGTCTGTATCTGTGTGTGTCTGCATGTATGTGTGTCTGCATGTGTGCATGCACAGATGCATCACAAGCAGGTCCAGGGAGGTGACCCTCCCCCTCTATGCATCGTTGGTCAGGCCGCAGTTGGAGTACCGCGTCCAGTTCTGGGTGTCATACTTCAAGAGGGATGTGGACAGCATTGACAGGGTCCAGAGGAGGGCCACTCGCATGATCAGGGGGCAGCAGGGCAGGCCATATGAGGAGGGACTAAAGGACCTGAACCTATTCAGCCTCCACAAGAGAAGGCTGAGCGGGGATCTGGTGGCCATCTACAAATTCACCAGGGGGGATCAGCAGGGACTAGGAGATGCCCTGTTCCCCCGGGTACCACATGGGGTAACTAGGAATAACAGCCACAAGTTGGTAGAGAGCAGGTTCAGGCTAGACATCAGGAGGCATTATGTTACGGTTAGGGTGGCTAGGGCCTCGTACCAACTTCCAAGGGAAGTGGTGCTCGCTCCTACCTTGGTGGTCTTTAAGAGGAGGCTGGATAGACTCCTGACTGGGGTCATATGACCCCAGCATCTGTTCCCGCCCAAGGCAGGGGGTCGGACTTAATGATCTGTTTAGGTCCCTTCCGACCCTAGCTACTATGATACTAGATGCAGAAACACATACTGATACCCGCCCCCACCCCCCAACCGAGGAGGTAAGTGTGTGGGGGGAGGGGACCGGAGGGGGAGAGGGAAGGGGTTGGAGGGGGCCAGATGGAGACTGATGGTGGGGATGGGGGGGAATGTGTCTCTATGCCCACTCCCAGGAGCAGGGCTTGGGGGGCAAGGGGAGCAGTGCCCCTCTGCAGGCAACACATGGCTGCCTGGATAGGGGAGAGGAGACTTGCATATAGCCACTGCCACCCACCGCCCCACGCCACTGCCACCATGCCCCACGCCTCTTTCCCATGGCTGGTCACATGTGTGGCTCCTCAGGCTGCTGACAGGCCTCACGCCCAGCTAATTGTGCACTGTTCATCAGCAGCCTATGGAGCCACACGTGCGACCGGCCATCCCCCCCCCCCCAGTCCTGGCTGACTGGTTGGCATGTATGTGGCCCACAGAGGGCACTGCTACTCTTGTCCCCTGGCACTGCTCCTGGGAGCGGGCACAGAGAGTGAGCTGAGGTGTGGGGGGAGGCACTACGGTGTGCCATGTGGGGCTGGCAGCACCCGGTGCACCCCTCCCCCTCCTCTTCTCCCTCCCCCTGGTAAGAAACAAAGTATGGGAACACGCTGGGGGACACGCTGCCATGCCCCAGGGCACGCTCCATCCCCACCTGCCTGCCTGCCCATATGTACCCTCTACGGCCTTTCTAAGTACCCCTAGGGGTCCGCGTACCCCTGATTGACAACCCCTGCCTTAGAGGTATCATATCTACACTTTCCAAGCAGAAAACACGACCCATTTCAATCAATAGCAATACATGTATAATAATTCAAATTTTTAATGAACTAACAATCTTCAATATTTGCTGTGCCTTTCACAATATTGCAGATCTATGAGGCATCACATTAGTTTCTGCATTGTCTTGATCAGTCTGTGCTGTAGTCTCTGAGTTGTCTTGCTTGGTCTGTGTTTTAGTCTTCTTTGCTACTGATTGTTTATTCTGCTATTCTTTCATGGTGTGCAGCAGGTTGTTCCTATTTCATCTGTAGACATTTCCTGCACTTGTTTCCATATTCAAATATCATTTATATATATTTTGGTACCTTCAATGCTATCAAATCTTTGCTGTGTGTATTTATGAAATAATTCTGGTGCTGATCATTACCCAAAAGGCATTCTGTGACAGCAGAATCTTCCATATGGAGTATTGAATGGGCAAAATGTGCTATTTTTTTCTAATGAATTGTACCAAAACCCAGCTGATGCATCTGTGTGTCACAACCCAAAAGGTGTGATTTTTATTTGTGTGCGCTTCGGCACTGCTAAATTGTCCCCGCTAAATTGCAAGCTTCCTTGCACGGTGGAGTTTTCTGCTGCAAAAGAGAACCCCGGTGCAAGGGAGAATTTCCCGCCGATTTGAAGCTTTCTTTGCAGGGTGCATTTCTTTGTTGCAGCACAGAAATGCTCGTTGCAAAGAGTTCCCGCCATTTGTATGCTAATTCGAGTCCCATTATTGGCCAGTTCTAAATTATTCACACGTGGCGGCTAGTGATTGGCTTGCTAGCCGTATAAGAGGCTTGAGTGGTTTCCGCCCAAGTTGGAGGACTCCACGAACAAGGGAGGAGGAGACTTCACACTGTGTGAAGATCTCTAAGCGCTGTGGATCCTCACGGACCCAGTGCATTTGAAGCAGGCTACGGAGATCTGATCAATCTCTAGCCTCTCCCCGTCGCCGATAGAATTCCTAGACGTACCCCACCTGCGCGCAAAAGAACTGGACCCACGGAGCCTAGCAAACTTCATGTGAGTTGGTTCAGAGCTCTTCCAGACGAGTACTTTCTTCGGCTGACGTGACGGGCTTGCGTGTTCAGAGCCTTCAGCCGGATTGGGCTAGAGTTCACGAGTCTAAAACTCTTGTCCGCCTCTTTCCTTTTTCTTCTCTGTAACTGCAACTGCAGCAAGCTTTCCAGCCTACACCACTGCCATCTCGGTGTAAGTAAACAATCTTTAAAACTACCGATACGCGTCCGTGCCTAATTCCAGAGCGAAAGCCTCCCCTCTCCGCCCCACGTGCCCGGGCTGCTGGCCACAGCCCGCGTGCAGCGCGAAAAAGGGCTAGGGGCACTCCCGGCCCGCACACTGTGGAGAAATATGTTGCTTGTGCCATCTCTCCAAAGATTTCTTCCCTGGTGGGAATGAGATTATGTTCATCTTTTACATATTACTTGCATTCATCTGAGTCCAGGCAAAGGTGAAGAGTTCCATCTTTTTTGTGCTCTAATTCTGCTTTTAGGGTTTGTCTGAAAGTTAAAGGAGTGTTTCTGGGAACATGTATTGTAGGAGTATAGGGTTCAGACAGCTCAATCTTATATTGTTTGTTCAACTTCCCAAGCCCCTCAAACACATCTTGAAACTTACCTTCAATTTGACTGTGCCCCTCTATGGTATATATTCACTGAATATAAAACCTAATGCCTGGCAGGTCTTTAGACCTAATATAGGTACATATTTTCCTGGCACAACTACAAACTGATTTTTTTCATTACCATATTTCTTTTATCTCCAGATTACTTGTGCTAACAGGAGGAATCAGCTCCCCACAGTAAGCTTGGAGCCTTATCTGCTTGCCATAAATACTTCCTTTCATTTTCAAGCCCTTTACAATATAGTCTGGTATAACACTGATTTGTGCACCAGTGCCCAGTTTAGAAGTCACAGGAGTTCCATTTGTTTCCAGCATGGTATTTCAGTCTTCTGAGGATATTTTCTCTTGGACAATTCCTATATAGAGCACTTCTTCACTGCTTGCAGTGTTGCAATTCACCTCACTGCACAGTGCTTGCACACTCTGTTCCTTTCTATGCCTGAAGTCCTCTCCTCTGGACACTCTTGCAGAATGGTTTGGTTTTTTGCATCTGTTGCAGTGTTTTCAGCAAGCAGGACATAACTATTGTCTATATTGGTACCATAGCTCTTTATGCTACTATTCATAACTTCGTCCTCATTGCTTTTATCAGGCCTCCCCTTGCAATATCTGTTTTGTTTCTGTTCTTTTCTGGGAGGGTTTATTACTCTGTCAGCAGTTTTGGTATCTGGCTTTCCTTCCAAAGACTTCATTCTAGACGGGGTGATCTCTGCTGCATTGCACATGCTCATTGCTTTTACTAGCTTGAGATCAGGATCCTCTAGCAATATTTTCCTGAGCTGCATGTCTTTGATCCCTAGTACTATCTGATCTCTGATCAGGGAGTCTGTGAATTTTCCAAAATTACACGATTAACTCAGCAGTCTGAGATCCTTTGCAAATTCCCCAAAGGATTTTCCCTCTTTTTGTGACCTCATGCGGAGCTGATATCTTTCGAAACTCTCTTTTTTTTGGAGTGCAGTACTCCTTAAACTTTTTGAGCATTGTCTCATAATCAGCTTTCTGTGCCTGGCTAAACTGCAGGCAGTTATATTATACATCCAGTGTATTAGCACCTGCTATATTCAGGAGTGAGCTTTGAAAAAATATGGTCACTTGGCTACCCTTCAGAAGAAGACTCCATGTTCTGGTTCACAAGTGAGTGAAGATGTATTAAGGAGCCCTAATTCAGGTGCCTAAAATCAGAAAAGAGCTGGAGAACCTGTGGATCAGTCCTAGGTTAAGGAGTGATCCACAGGATCACAGGTTAAGGAGTGATTCACAGGATCACCAGTTGGCCAGTTCAGGCAACTCCTGCTCAACGTGCATGTTCTTGTGGATCACCTCTGGGGAGGGATCCAAATGTCCCCAATAACTGCAGAGGAGTACCCAACTTTGCTTCTTTGGATTGTCTTCCTAGAGTGATAGGAACTTCAGTTCTACGCATTAGGAAACTTAAGTTGAAGATGCTTAAGATGCATTTCTAGATTTCATCCTTGGAGCACCTAAGCTAAACCAGTTGAGAAACTCTCGAGCCGTGAATTCAGCTAGCTTTCTGAGCCCTGTGTGTCATGTCAATAGGCATGTGGCACACATGTACAAAAAGCAAATGTGGTATTGGGCTGCATCAATAATGTAATGAGGCTCTGGGCCCAGCTGGCCTCAATCAGGACAGTTGATCCCCCTGAGGCTTCAGGGAAACAGGTGCTACTTGCAGCAAGTTGGGGCTAGTGCCATGAGCCCCTGTTGGGTCATGAGCCCCTGTTGGGTTAATCAGGATAGCCAGTCTCCTGAAGCCACAAGCAACAGGCCCCACCAATTTCTGCTTTTAAAAATTAGGCCCAGCCTGCATTACTCTGTTCAAACAAAGACAGGTATTAGCTCCTGACCCTTGTGCACCTTCCTTCACTTACTGGTTCTCTGATTTGACTCTGGTTTTGGTTTCTGATTCTGGTTCTGACTTCTGGCAAATCCTGACTCCAGCTTTGGCTCCTGGCTCCATTTCTGACTCCTGGCATCTCGAGCTCTCCAATTGTCTGGGAACCCAGTCCCAGAATTCGCCCATTCTTGACTGCCCACACCCATCACTAACACAATAGGACCATCAGGTGCAAGACACGGGAGGGGATAGTGCCTCTTTACTGGGCACTGGTTAGACCTCATTTAGAATACTGTGTGCAGTTTTGGGCTCCGCATTTTAAAAGAACACAGAGAAGTTAGAGAGGGTCCAGAGGTGGGGTTCAAAAATGATAAAAGGTTTGAAAGGTAAGCCATACAAGAAGAAGTTGAAGGAAATAGGCATGTTCACCTTATGGAAAAGATGCCTAAGAGGAGACATGATAGCAGTCTTCAAATAAAGAAGAACACCTTTTCTTTCTTTCTGCAGAGAGCAGGGCACAGACCCATGGCTTGAAGTTGCAGCAAAGTATGTTTAGATCAGATGTCAGAAAAAACGTCTTCACTGTTAGGATAGTGAGGTAGTGGAGAAGGCTGCCTAGGGAAGTTGTGGAATCTTCATCACTGGAGGTGTTCAACAAGAGGTCAGATAAGCATTGGTCAGGGACAGAGGCGCCGAGTACATGGGGGCCCGAGGGCTCTGGCCCCCTCAGGAAGAGGGCTGTCACCTGAAATGTGTAAAACTTTCCACATGTCCATCATCTTAGGCCCACCCTGACTAAAGTAAAGGTCAGTGCCTATGGTCAGAGATGATCTAACAGTATCTATGCCTACACTCCACTATGGGTATTTTCCATTCTTCTCAGCTTTGCTGGTTGCTGCATAGGACCAGGAAGGAATATTATTTCCTTTCCTGCTGTTAGACATTCAGGGGTTTTGTGCTTTTGTTTTTCTTTCACCTTCCAGAAGCTTTAAGTGTTGGCTGGAGCCAAGGGTGTAGATTTTGAGTGGGGTGTGCTAGTGGTCCTAGTGGGACTAAAACCCAGAGGTTTCTGCCATATTTGGGGTCAGGAAGAAATTTTACCACATGGTCAAACCTGGTACACACTGGGCAGATGCTGACTGTGCAGTAGCCGAAAAGTACTGCTCGGTAGCGCGTCACAGTAGAGACAAAATACACTACTGAACAGTATTATTAGGCTACTGAACAGTAGTGTCACTTAAATGGCATTTGCTGGTGCTATTGAGCTGTAACTCTGGTTACTGCACATTTATTTAGTACTTGCTAATACAAGCACTAAATAAATGTGCAATAATGACTGTGCAGGTGTGTCTTGTGTAGATGCGCCCACTGTGTGGGCTTTTGTCTTCCTCTGTAGGTGGCAGGGAAGGCAGGGTGAGAAGGGAGGGGTTGGCCCTCTTGCTTGGATCCATAGTTTACCAACTCTTGCAGCAATGGGGCATTGGCTACTGTTATCCCCCTGCTTTACCTGTGGCAGGTTACGCTGCTATGCTTTGTTGTGACAGGATTGACTGTGTAGTTTTAGTAATAGCTTAGACAATGGCTTAGACTAAATGACCTCCAGAGGTCCCTTTCAGCCCCCATTTTCTATGTTACTATGTCCAGTTTGCCTCCTACATTCTAGGAAGAAATAGCATAGCTCATGACTATCAAATATCAGGGGGACTGTTTTTTAAGTTTCGTAAGGCTGGCAACAAGTTAGCAATGAAAAATTAGCTTTATTGTTATTGATTGGGATTCTAACCCTGATTAACACATCACAGCATACAGAATTTCACATTTATAACTGCCTACTATGCACAAAGTTATTCATGACTCTGTGACTACAAAAACAGAGAAAATAGAAACATCTGTTTGTTTTGTGCATTTGCAGACAGAATTAACTCCAGATGAAGGGTTTGTCTTGACTGCAAAAAACAAAACAAAACAAAAAGATGTTTTTTAGCTATGGAATAAATCACACATGTTAACTATCCTAACAAAAAATCCTAGTAGAGACAAGGCACTAGTAGTTTTCTACAATGACATAGCTATGTAAAGTCAATGCTGTGCTCCAGTCTATGATTGGCCTCATGCATTTATCTTCACTAGGGTCATTCACTAGGACAGCCAATGCATGTCACTTATCCCATGGTAAGACCCCTCTCCCCCCCCTCCCCCCCCACACGCGCGTGTACACAGACAAGTTTTTTGTTTTTTCTATTTAGTACCAAGAGCAAATCCTTGATGACTGGATGCAGCAAACTTGTTATTTGATACATTTAAGTCTGTATGTCAATAATCAGGTATTTTCCCAGCTATGAGATTGTAAAGCTGCTTTCAACATTTATATTAGCAAAAGATTATGCTAAGAGAACAGATTAAAATAGCTATTCAGCAGGCCTTGAGACTCTTAAAATAAAACTTAAATCCTCTCTTCTCAACACAATCCCAAATAAAGTGCCTTACAGTATTTTGGCCTACAGATTGCAACATGCTAGCTGTTAAAGAAGACTGCAGTCTCTGTTGATTGTGATTGTGCTTTTCAGAGGTAAGTAAGTCCAAAAGCTCTCATTATTATTCATTGCAATTTATTCAGGATAATGAAAAAAAATTCCTATGATACCAAACTTTGGGGCAAAGCATCCACACCTGAGGACAGGAGGATGATCCAGGCTGACCTGGACAGGCTCAGGAAATGGGCAGATGAGAACCTGATGGTGTTTAACACCGAAAAATGCAAGGTTCTCCACCTTGGGTGGACACACCTACAGCATCCTTATAGGCTTGGCAGTGCTAAGCTGGCTAGCACTACAGATGAAAGGGGCTTGGGGGTCATGATTGATCACAAGATGAACATGAGCTTTCAATGTGATGCTGCGGCTAGTAAAACAAGCAAAACACCGGCTTGCATCCGTAGATGCTTCTCAAGCAAATCCCAGGACGTCATTCTCCCCTTGTACTCGGCCTTGGTGAGGCTGCAGCTGGAGTACTGCGTCCAGTTTTGGGCTCCACAATTCAAAAAGGATGTGGAGAAGCTTGAGAGAGTCCAGAGAAGAGCCACACACATGATCAGAGGTCAGGAAAACAGACCTTATGACGAGAGGCTGAGAGCTATGGGTCTCTTCAAACTGGAAAAGCGCAGGCTCGGGGTGATCTGATGGCCACCTATAAGTTTATCAGGGGTGACCACCAGGATCTGGGGGAATGATTGTTCACCAGAGCACCCCAAGGGATGACAAGGTTGAACGGTTATAAACTCCTGCAAGACCATTTCAGGCTGGACATAAGGAAGAATTTCTTTACTGTCTGAGCCCCCAAGGTCTGGAATTGCCTGCCATCAGAGGTGGTTCAAACACCTACTCTGAACGCCTTCAAGAGAAAATGAGATGTTTATCTTGCTGGGATCCTGTGACCCCTGCTGACTTCCTGCCCCTGAGGCAAGGGGGCTGGACTCTATGATCTTCAGAGGTCCCTTCCAGCCCTAATATCTATGAAGTCTATGAAATTTATGCAAATGAAAATGTTAAAATATATAGTATTTTTACAAATTAAATTAACTACAATTTATCAGATTGTTAATTAACTACAATTTAACAGTTAAGTAGAATGATGCCTCAAAATTATCACTTTTTCTAATATATTCTTTTAATATCAAATAGAGTTAACATAGTTACAGGTAAGAGGGGTAACATAATAAGTGCTCATGAGTTAGGCTCATTCGAAATCAAGAAATAACTATTTTTTATTAATGACAGAAATGGAAGGCACTTCCAAGGATGCAGGCAAACAAAAAGCAGCAAAATTCAAAATAATTCAACAGAAATAGAGACTCTTGATGACAATTGAACAAAAAATGTCAAATGTGTAAACATCTAGATTTTTGCACATAGAACAGGAGCAGCTGAGAAAACTTTGAGAAAAAGTATCCAAGTATCCAGAGTCATAACATGTGTGAGCAAATGCAGATGTGGCTGACCACTATTTGTTTTATTTCTATAAATGAATATTTCCCAAGTGCACAGTAAATGTTACATTACCTGGAGTAATTGCATCATTTATATGTTAGCCTAGATTTCTGAATTCTGTGTCAAAATTGGTGTTTTCACAAAAACATGGATAAACCCATCTTGATGGCAGACATAACAGACCAGCTATCAATCACAAAAGTCAGCTTTGTCCTTATATTTTAAAAATGTGTATCAATTTTGTAAAAAAGCCCTATTTACATGGAGAACAGAGGGCAAACAGTTCAGACTGGTTTAAAAAACCAAATGAAAATCTTCTGTAATCTAGGCTGAAAACATGTGAGACAGTCAGTAAAATGCAAGGAGACCTCAATTAGCCAGTTGTATGATCCTGGGAGCCTGGGAAATCATTACAGCAGAGCCAGCACTTTTAGTCATTCCCACCTATTGACCCCTAGATATTCTGTTTCCCAATACCTCTTTCAGTCTTTGCTGAAGACAATAGTCATTGCCATGGAGACAAGAAGCGTTTAGTAAACATAAGAAACCAGAGTCATGGAAGATACTTTCCCAATAAACCTTGCTTCGGCTCATCTGTCATAAATGATCAAGATTAAATGCTCATAACTAACATGTTATTTTAGAAAATATCACCACATTTTAAAATACTCAGACTTTTAGCTGACTGCTCAGTGTTTGTTCAGGTTACTGAATTCAAATAAAGTTATCGTCACTTATTAAGCTTTATTTGCCCTTGTAGCTTATGCTAGTGAGAGCCTTTTGCACTGATGTCTCTTTATAGTGAAAGGAATGTAGTTAAGATAAAAATTATTTTCTAATAGCTTATCCCCAAACTATATTAAATAACAATAATTTTCTTTCTTTTATATCAGTATTTCTTGTAGTTTGAATAATTTAAAGGCTTGGCTATACAGAGATTCCATTACAAAAATAATGTGGGGTGTGAAGCAAAATAGCTCTTCTGGGCCACTTCTTCCCTATAGACACCCTCCAATTGTTTACTTCTTTCTATTATTTGTTTATTTTATTGATCTTGAATAGAGAAATTAGAACATTACATTACACAAAACGCACTAGGTTCTATGTTAATCTAGATTATTTAATTCTGATAAAAAATGGAATTTTTACAGAAATGTGGGTGAATCTTTTCTGATGCTGGTGAAATAAGGTTAAACGTCTAGTCATCAATCAAAAAGCATCCACGTGATCCTTATACTGTATAGTTTTTTAATGATAGCTCCACTTTCTTTTAATACTAATGCAAGGCTGAAGAGAAGCTGTCAATATACAGATATGTATTCTAGTAGAGATCTCTGAAAATTAGTTAAATTGGGCCTAGAAGGACAAATTAAGGTATTATGGGTCAGATTACAGGGGTGTTGGGGAAAAAGGGACTTGATAGTGGTGGTCTATTACAGACCCCCACACCAGGGGGGCGAGTTAGACCTAGAATTCTTGAGACAGCTCTCAGAGGCAGTGCAATCAAAGGACCTGGTTGTCGCGGGTGACCTAAACTTCCCAGACATCTGCTGGGAGGAACAGGCAGCCAGGTCTGCCCATTCGCATAAGTTTCTAACCTGCTTACAGGACCTTCACCTAACACAGGAGGTAAACGTTCCCACTAGGGGAAATGCCTTTCTAGACTTGGTGCTGGCCACAGGGCATGACTTGGTGGGGGATCTGCAGTTACAAAGTAACCTAAAGGATCATGACCACCTATTGATAGAGTTCACTATCTGGCAAAATGTGGGAAAGATAACTAGTAGGGCTGAAGTGCTAGACTTCAGGAAGGCCAACTTCAACAAGCTCAGGAGCTTAGTTAGGGAGGGACTGTCGGGCAAAAGCATTGGAGAGATGGGAGTCCAGGAAGGATGGACGTTTCTCAAGGGACTGATCCTGAAGGCACAGAAAGGGACCATCCCAGTACACATAAAAGGGGGCAAAAGAACAAAGAAACCCTCTTGGTTGAGCAGGGAAATCCAGGAGTGCCTGGAGGGGAAAAGAGAGGCCTACAGGCTCTGGAAGCAAGGGGCAGCCACCAAGGAGAGCTTGAAGGGAAGTAGTGAGGAGGGCCAAAGTGGATATGGAGCTTAGGCTGGCAGCAAAAGTTAAGGATAACAAAAAGACATTTTTCAAATACATAGGAAGCAAAAAGAAAGCACAGATTAACATAGGGCCCCTTCAAGATGGACTAGGGCAACTGGTAACAGATAGGATAGCCAAAGTGGAGCTCCTAAATGATTTCTTTGCATCTGTGTTCCTGGATATGGATATGAGCATGCATCCCAATAGGACTTTAGGTAAGCACGAGATAGGTACCAACCCACCAACTGTTAGTGCTGACCTAGTAAAGGAGCACTTGGAGGGGTTGGATGTATTTAAGTCAACAGGCCCTGATGATCTTCATCCTAGGGTACTTAGGGAAATAGCTGGAGTCATAGCAGAACCACTGGCATGACTGTTTGAGCAATTGTGGCACTTGAGATAGGTCCCAGAAAACTGGAAAAAGGCCAATGTTGTCCTTATTTTCAAGAAGGGGAGAAAGGAGGAACCAGGTAACTATAGGCCTGTTAGCCTAACCTCTATCCTTGGCAAGACCATTGAGAAAATTGTTAAGGATCACATTTGTGGGGGACCAGCAGGTAAAATAATGCTAAGGGGCAACCAGCATGGGTTCATAGCAGGCAGATCCTGTCTGACTAACCTGGTTTCTTTTTACGACCAGGTCACAAAATGCTTGGATGAAGGAATAGAGGTAGATGCTATTTACTTAGATTTTAAAAAGGCCTTTGACACAGTGTCACACCCAATTCTTATAAAAAAACTAAGCAGTTGCAATGTAGATTATTACACAGTCCCATGGGTGGAAAATTGGCTTATGGGACACACCCAAAGAGTGATGGTAGATGGGTCAGTTTCTACTTGGAGAAATGTGGGCAGTGGAGTCCCCAAAGCTCTGTCCTGGGACCAGTACTGTTCAATATCTTGTTTAGTGACTTGGATGAGGGAGAAGAAAGCACTCTGTCCAAGTTTGCAGATAACACCAAACTATGGGGTCAGGTAAACAAACTAGAGGGCAGGGGGTGAATCCAGGCAGATTTGGACAGGCTGGGGAAGTGGACAGAACAGAATAGGATGCAGTTTAACAAAGATAAGTGCCATGTGTTGCACCTAGGGAGGAAGAATCATCAACACACCTATAGCTTGGGAGGTACCATTCTAAGTAGCACTTAGCACAACTGCTAAGTAGCACAACTGCTAAGTAGCACTTAGCACAACTGTGGAAAGGGATCTCAGAGTCATAGTTGACTCCAAAATGCACGAGTCACCAATGTGATGAAGTAATAAGTAAAGCTAACCGCACGCTTTCTTGCATAAGTAGGTGCATCACAAACAAGTCTAAGGAGGTGATACTTCCCCTCTATGCAGAACTGGTCAGGCCACATCTGGAGTACAGTGTCCAGTTTTGGGCGCTGCACTTCAAGAGGAATGTAGATAACCTGGAAAGGGTTCAGAGGAGGGCCACCCATCTGCTTAAAGGCCTACAGGAAAAAACCCTATGAGGACCAATTGCCGGACCTGAATCTTGTCAGCCTCCGCAAGAGAAGGCTGAGAGGTGATCTTGTGGCCATCTACAAACTCATCGGGGGGGGACAGCAGGAAATAGGGAATACAATGTTTACCAGGGTCCCATCGGGGTAACTAGAAACAATGGCTACAAACTGAAGGTGATCAAATTTAGATTGGACATCAGGAAAAAATTATTTACAGTGAGGGTGCCAAAATATGGAATCCGCCTCCAAGGGAGGTGGTGCTATCTGCTACCTCCTTGGAGATATTTAAGAGAAGGTTGGACAACCACCTGGCTGGGGTCATCTGACCCCAGCACTCTTTTCTTTCCTGCCCAGGGCAGGGGGTCAGACTCGATGATTTAATAGGTCCTTTCCAACCCTAAAATCTATGAAATCTATGAAAATGACTCTGTCAGGCTTCTAGCTTCATTTGCTGTTATTTTGCCATATCTTTGATTAAAAAATTAGAGAATGGTGGTGTGGGGCTAACCATGGAAGCCTGTTAAACATTGATGGTTGTAAATTTAAGCACAAATGATACTGTTTGGTAAAAAAGAAAAGCAATATCCATATGTATGTACACATTTATACAATGTCAAACTGCTCTGCTCCAAAGGAGCAGAAAGAGAAAATTGACTTAAATTCCCTTTTTCTTCTGGCTTCTGGTGCTCTGTAACTTTCAGAACTGTAGCTACAGTGATATGTAGAAAACAAAGGCAGATCTACTGATAGATACTGGAGACAGAATATGAATTTAAATAGTCTATTGAAAGGTTTTACCAAAAAGTCATTTCTACTTGGCTAATATAAGGGATTAATCAGTATACTCCTGAGAATAATTTCTATAATAAAATTTATTTGCATATATGTTCTTTAAATTCTCTGAAAATATGCCAAGGCCAAATAATTTGAAAACTAATGAGCTTCCAAAATGATACTGGTAACAGTAAAGCTCCTTTCAGCTTTTATATTAACTGTAAGTTTACAGGTAGTTCATAGCCATGAGAACAAAGCCCTCTCCAGTTAATTCGAATGAAAAAAATATTTCAGAGAAGAAACTGGCCTCTGATTCAGTACAGCCATTCCTTCCTTTGGATTGAAATCATTCATACTCAGGCAGTGAATACTTATTACTGACCCTTCTCTTCATGCCACTGCCCTTGCCCTGTTACTTCATACATTATGGTGCTTATTCTGTCTGCTCAGTGTAAGTTCCCAGAAATGGAAAATCTGCCAGAGAGACACTGAAGTAGGCACTATGGGTGCAGACAGAAGTTACGTTTGTTGCATGATCAGTCCCTTGAAAATGATGTATGACCACGCCCTGACAGAAGTGCATGGCTGCAAAACATTTTCAAAGTGCCCGAGACATTGCGGAGAAGATCTCTAAACTCCTGTCCGAGACATTGCGGAGAAGATCCCTAAATTCCTCTAGCCTACTGACCACTATCCCATGCTCCTTATCCATGTGGGTACCGATGACACAGCTTGGAGCACTCCCAGCCAGGTCATGAGGTGCTACAGGGATTTGGGAACAGGGCTAAAGGGTCTGGGGATGCAGGTGGTGTTTTCTTCGATCCTGCCAGTCTCGGGCTATGGGCTGGGGAGGGAGAGGAGGCTCCAGGTAGTGAACCAAAGACTGCAGTGCTGGTGTCATCGGGAAGGCTTTGACTTCCATGACTACAGTCCACTCTTTGGTGAGAGAGGCAGTGAGCTGCTGGGAAGGGATGGCTTCCACCTCTCTCTGCTGGGGAGGAGGCTCTTCTCAGCCAGACTAGCTGACCTGCTCCACCGGGCTTTAAACTAAGCCTGCTGGGGGATGGAGGGACTACTGCCACTGAGCAACCCTTGCAAAGCCAGTGGGCCTAGGCACTTAAGGGAGCCCACCCCTACCCCAGCCCTGGATCAATCTGTGAGCAAGGCGAGGGCCCCCAAGGGGAATACTTGCCTGCCTGTACACGAATGCCAGGAGCTTGGGGAATAAGCAGGAGGAGCCTGTCCTCCTGCTTAACACAAATAATTATGATCTCAGAGGAATACCAGAGACCTGGTGGGACTCCACACATGACTGGACCACGGATATAGATAGCTATACCTTGTACAGGAGAGATCGAGTAGATAAAAGTGTGTGGGTGTAGCTCTCTATGTTAAAGAAAGCTACGCATCCCTGCAAGCTGATGTTGGTGAACAGGGTGGACGACTGGAGCCCCTCTGGGTTAAAATCCATGGAGAACATAGTATAGGGGATACGGTGGTGGAGGTCTACTACAGACCTCCCACCCAAAGACAAGAGCTTGACCAGGAGTTCGCCAGCAAATTGGCTGAGGCCGCATGCTCCAGGACCATGGTTGTCATGGGAGACTTCAACTACCCGGACATCTCGTGGGAAGAGCACTCAGCTAAATCTGAGTGGTTGCAAAGCTTTCTCTTGTGTGTGGATGACCTCTATCTGACTCAAGAAGTCTACGGCCCAACGAGAAGTAAAGCACTGCTCAACCTGGTACTGGCAACCAGGGACGACCTAATCAGTGACGTAATGGTAGATGGGAAGCTGGGCTACAGCGACCATGAGCTGATCACCTTCACCATCCACCATAAAGCTGGCAGGTTAGTCAGCAATACAGAAGTCCTTGACTTTAGGAAATCTGACTTTGAAATGCTCAGGAGGCTTGTCAGTGAGGCCCTAAGGGACCACGACCCTAAGGGGAGTGGAGTTCAGGAAGAGTGGTTTCTCCTCAAGGGAGCAATCCTCAGTGCACAAGCTTAGGCTATTCTGTCTCAGAGGAAAGACAGCAAAAGGGCACAGCATCCCCCTTGGCTCTCCGGGGAACTAGCGGACCTCCTGCGGCTAAAATGAAAGGCCTACAAAGGATGGAGGATGGGCTCTACCTCCGAGGAGGAATATTACACACTCATCTGGTCCTGCAGGGAGTGAACCAGGAAAGCCAAGGCTATGATGGAACTCCAGCTAGCTACAAGTATCAAGGACATTAAAAAGTCCTTTTTTCAAATATGTGGGGAGCCGGAGGAAAAGCAAAGGCAACATTGGACCCCTGCTAAACCAGATGGGACAACTGACAACCAACGCCCAAGAAAAAGCCAACCTATTTAATGGGTACTTTGCTTTGGTCTTTCTCCAGTCCCATGGGACACCTATGCCCATTTTGGGACAGGGAGGCCCGGGTGAGGGAGATTCCCTGCCCTCTATCAATGCTGACCTCATGAAGGAACACCTTGAGAGGCTGGACACCTTCAAGTCAGCTGGCCCTGACGACCTATACCCCAGGGTACTCAGGGAGTTGGCTAGCATCATAGCCCAGCCCCTGGCATGGATCTTCGAGAACTGTCACTCTGGTAAAGTACCCGAAGTTTGGAAGAAGGCCAATGTGGTGCCTATCTTCAAGAAAGGGAGGAAAGTGGATCTGGCAAACTACAGGCCCATCAGCCTGACCTCTATCCTGGGGAAGGTCTTGGAAAAGATTATCAAGGAGGCCATCCTTAACAGACTAGCTGACGGCAATATCCTGAGGGATACCCAGCATGGGTTTGTCGCGGGTAGATCTTGTTTGACCAATCTCATTTCCTTTTACGACCAGGTGACCTATCACCTGGAGAAGGGAGAGGAGATTGATGTCATATATCTTGACTTCAAAAAAGCCTTCGATCTGGTATCTCATGATCACCTCTTGGTGAAACTGGCCAATTGTTGCCTTGGGTCCACCATGATCCACTGGCTGGGGAATTGGCTCTGTGGTCAGACCCAGAGAGTGATGGTTGACAGAAGTCAATTGTCATGGTGCCCTGTGACCAACGGGTCCCCCCAAGGCTCTGCCCTTGGACCTGTATTGTTCAACATCTTCATTAATGATGTGGACATTGGAGTCAGAAGCGGACTGGCCAAGTTCACTGACAATACCAAACTCTGGGGTAAAGCATCCACACCTGAGGACAGGAGGGTGATCCAGGCTGACCTTGACAGGCTCAGGAAATGGGCAGATGAGAACCTGATGGTGTTTAACACCGAAAAATGCAAGGTTCTCCACCTTGGGAGGAAAAACCTGCAGCATGTTTATAGGCTCGGCAGTGCTACGCTGATGAAAAGGACTTGGGGGTCATGATTGACCACAAGATGAACATAAGCCTTCAATGTGATGCTGCAGCTAGTAAAGCAAGCAAAATGCTGGCTTGCACCTATAGATGCTTCTCAAGTAAATCCAGGGATGTCATTCTCCCGTTGTACTTGGCCTTGGTGAGGCCGCAGCTGGAGTATTGCATTCAGTTTTGGGCTCCACAATTCAAAAAAGATATGAAGAAGCTTGAGAGAGTCCAGAGAAGAGCCACGTGCATGATCAGAGGTCAGGAAAACAGACCTTATGGCGATAGGCTGAGAGCTATGGGGCTCTTTAGCCTTGAAAAGCTCAGGCTCAAGGGTGGTCTGATGGCCACCTATAAGTTTATCAGGGGTATTCACCAGGATCTGGGGGAATGTCTGTTCACCAGAGCACCCCAAGATATGACAAGGTTGAATAGTTATAAACTCCAGTAAGACTGTTTCTGGCTGGACATAAGGAAGAATCTCCGAGCCCCGAAGGTCTGGAACCTGCCATCGGAGGTGGCTCAAGCACTCACATTGAATGCCTTCAAAAGAAATTTGGATGTTTATCTTGCTGGGATCCTAAGACCCCAGCTGACATCCTGCCCCTTGGGCAGGGGGCTGGACTCGATGATTCTCCGAGGTCCCTTCTAGCCCTAATGTCTATGAAATTTATGATCATGGGGCAAATTAATTTTCATTTAATGAGGGTTCAGATGGAGTTGCTCCAAAGCAAAGCACCTTCATTAACTTCTGTTTGCCCCTGCCCCCAGTGCTATCTTCAGGATGGGAGGGAAGGAAGAGTGGGGAGGGAAATCCATCTGGGGTCCCCCCCTTCATCTGGGTTCCCCCCACCTCCATCTAGGGTTTGCCCAGCCTGCGCTGGAGTGTCAGGTAGGTGGATTGGAGACCTCTTCCTCAGGGGGGCTCCAACCTACTTTTCCTACTCTCCAGAGCAAGCTGGGCAAATGCCAGATAGAGCTCCCTCCCCTCTCTTCCCTGCTTTCCCATCCTGAAGACAGCACCTGAGCTGGGAGGTGGGGAGGGGCAGGACTAGGGAAGAGACAGAGAGGCAACCTCTCTCTGCTGGATTGGCTCCAAAGTGGAGCTAAATCACCCCTTCCCCCCTTGCCCCTGACTAAACAGTGAATATCTGTTGGGTTGGAGAGGTCACAGTAACTCATGGTGCTTTCTGTGAAGTGCCATGAGTTACACCAGGAAGCTGCACTTCTGTCAGTGCCCTGTGTTACAGGGATAAGCCCGGCTTGAAAGTAGGCAGTCCTGGCAACCCTTACCACTGGGATGCACAGCTTTGGCTATAACTTCGTGCTGCTTGTCCTAACAGTGGTAGAAAACTCCAGTGGAAAGTAATGATGGTATGATGATCTGTCCTCAGACAGGATAGATCCCCTGGAGTGCAGAGGGCCAGCTGGAAAGTAACTTGAAAAATTGGGATGGAAAGAAATTTATTTTACTTTGTTTTAAAAAAAGACAGAATGATTAAGCCCCAGGTATTCCATGGGTAAACTGTCACTCCCATTTCCTTCTTTCTGCAATTCAGTATCCCTTTAATGGATATTATTTTGTTTTATTGCACTGAGGGCTTACACATCACTGTTGGGAGATGGGAATCTGAAATCCTCTGTTTCCCAGTCATTGGTTCTAGATATTCAAGTTTTTCAAGAGAAATACATGTTTCAGCATGGTATGTTCTGTTGACTACAAGGCAGGTCACTTTTCCATAGAAGGAGAAATGATGTAATCCATTAGCATCAGTCCCCTTTCCAACCAGCCTCTTGAAGATGAGCCACTGCACCTTCCATTAATATTCATTGGCTAACAAGGAGAGGGAACAGTAGGGAAGTATCTGCCCTAGTAGAACCAAGGATTCAGGCTAGAAGCCAGGGCCTGCTTACTTACAGAGTAACAATCACCTCTCTGAGTGCCCCTCTAACTCAGATGTTCTTTCCCTTCTTGCCCCATATACCTCCTTCTCTTGGCTGCCCACAGGGCCAGGTTCAAAAAAAGGACTGGGGAGGAGACCAGATAATGTCTAACATATGGTTTGGAGGTTTGAGTACTGTAGTGGGATGTCAGCAAGATGTAAGTTCAAGCCCCCTCTGGCTAAAGGGAGTCCTTGAACCTGAACCTCTCCCTTCCTGGGGAAGTTCCCTAACCACTAGGTTAATGGACTAAAACATAGGAGGGTCTTTCTCCTGCTTCCTCACTAGCATCTAACACATCCCAGCCATTGCTTCTTTCCCAGCTCTAGTTTTATGACTCACCAAGTATTTGTGTACAGTGCTATATACCTCCTCAGCTAGGGTGCAGCCTATTGCACGTGGTCAGTAGCCTTGTGGATGCTTATGTAGCCATATTACACATGAAGTAGGATCACAAACTGTGCATAAGTGCTAAAAACAGTAGTTACATTCAGCATTTCCTCTAAGCTGTGTGGCATGTGTGGCCGCGCAGGCACACTCATGCCATGCTGCCAGGCATGGCTGTGTGGCCACACATGCCACACAGCTTAGAGGAAATGCTGGTTATGTTGACACCTAAGTGCCATTTAGGCATTAAAATGAAATAGGATTCTGTCCATAGAGTCTTGTAGTTATCAAAGTCCAAATTATGAAACATCTTAGTGGGGTGGTCTATTCCACCACATTGTCATTTTAAAATCAATTCTCATTCCAAAATAAAACAAGGGAAAAAGAAAGAGAAGGAGATTTGAGAAATCAATTAGGGCCTTCTTGCATGGCATGGGACACTTAAGATGTATAAAATCTGTGTGATAGTAAAGTGAAAATATGTTCTGAGCAATCACACAGTAACATTCAGTATGATCTCCAACATGTACAGCTCACTCATTGTCAATCCCAGCCCTGGAACCACACCTTGAGCCTTGAATTGGTCTCTCCATTGTTGGTCCCAGCTCCTGAACCATCCAAGGCTTGTGGGCACCGGGCTTTCAGCTTGGTCTTGGAAGAGAAGAACCTGACAAGTGAAAGATCTAGGATCCTCCCTCCTGACATGTTGTTTTCCTCATCCCACCTGCAGGCTTATGTAGCAGGGTCCCCTAACCCTGGCTACTTGGGGATTAGGAAGCGAGCATCAGAGGGCTACAATCAGGCAGACAGTGGAGCAAGGGCCAACTGCAGAGAAATAAGCAGCCAGGGGAGCTACAGACAGGAACTAAAGGGCATCAGGAGATTTCTTGAGAAGACATTGCCAGGAGCAGAAAGGGCTCTGTCCCAGCCGCCTGCAGGGGGTTCGGGATTGAGAGTATGGTCGAGGGTAGAAAGGTAAGAAAGGTTTATTGACTTAACAAAAACACGACTACACAAAATATACTAAGACCAATAATGACAGACAATAATAATTCGCATCAGCAACTTATTGCCAGTCCCCTCTGATGCCTGATGTATAACAAGTTTCTCTTTCCACAAAGCTCAGCGAAGTCAGGTGTCCCTGATTAGCACTGTCCGAGAGGTACTGGGAAGGACCCTGGTATTCAGTCCTTGGGCTTCTTGAGATCCATGGGCCCACTGATCCAGGTCAACAGCAAATTAGTCCCTTTCACGGAGCTGTATCTTCCTTCCGAATGATTTCCATATGTGCCAGCCAATTTATAACTTCTGAGCTGTGCTGATAACTTACAGCCATTCAGATTCTTTTTACTTCAACTGTCCTTAGACTGACCAATAGCCATACAAGCCTTGCATTCTTTTTATAAGGTTAATTTTAACAACGCCACAGGGCCTTACTACTTCAAAGCTTTGCTAAATTTACTAGGCCTTACTTCATACAAGGTCTTACTATATCTTAAACTTTAATTAGGCTCTCAGCAGCAACATATAGCTTACTATCTAAACAAATGACAGAAAAACACTTGGTCTAATCTTCATAGAGCCTTCAGCAAGCACTTTTATCACACAGACATAATTTTCAGCTGTCACAGGCTCCAGGCAGGTAAGAGGGCAATGACTACAACTCAGTAGCTTAAGATGCAGCATCTGAGAGCAGAGTGCAGCTGACCACAGAAAGCTGAGTACTGAACTAATTAGAAACCCTTGGGCAAGATGGAGTCCATGTGACTGGAAGAGATAGAGCCCCAGCATACTAGAAGACTGGCTCCTGGGCTAGAGGGCTCAGTCTGGCCCTGACATCTGCTGAGAGTGGAACTCCTGTTGGCCTGGCCTGGCCTGGCCTGGCCTGGGCTGCTAGAGAAGAGAAACCCAAGTAACACAAGGGAAACTTCAAGGAGTCAGCAGATGGAGGGTAGGAGTTTGCTGGGACCTATGAGGGGTTGAGTTGTAGTGTTAGCTGACAGTACTGGAGGTCTGAGTGTGGCTACAGGCGCAGGGGAGGCTAAGGGTAGGCAGCCTGTGTTACATAGACTAAGGCCCAGAGAGAGTCCTGCAAAGGTCCAGGACCCAGTGGGCTATATGAGGTTGAGGCTAAGTAGTCTAGAGGAGGGAGATAGCAGCTGTACAGAGTCAGAGACTCAGTGGGCTGAACCCAATGTGAGAGAGCAAGGTAACAAGGGACCCAGTGAGGGAGAGAGAGAAAAAGAGTGGTCCAGCTAGGGTCAGGGACCCAGAGGGCTGGTGCACTGTGTCAGAGGGCCTGGTGCAAAAGAAGAAAGAGAAATATTTGCAAAGCATTGGCATGGCTATAGGTAGAGCTGACCCTAGGGGGGTGTGAGGCCTAGGGCAAATCAGCCTGTGTGGGCCCCCTTTAACACTGCATGGGGCTGTGGTACCCTTGTAAAGGGGTGGGGGTAATCCATGTTTCTCCATGCTTCTTCCATGGCACGAAGCTGAGCTGCCAGCCATTGCTCCGCCTGGCTCTGCAAGGGCCCCCCAAAGTTCAGGGGCAGTTGCCCTGATTCGCTGTACCCTAGGGATGGCTCTGGCTATATGGTGGCTGGAGGCCACAGTTGTAGCCCTTAAGGCATTTAGGACCATAGTGCAATGATTGGGGCTGGGAGAGCCCAGTGTCAGAGAGTCCATATCTAAAGAAGTTGGAGCCCAACAGGGAGAGCCAGTGGCCAGAGTGGTCAGAGCCCTGGAAAGAGAGACTTAAGCAGCTGGGTCAGAGCCTTGAGTCAAGTGGGCCATTTTTGGCCAGGACTGAGAGGAAGAGGAGGAGTCCTGCTCAGCACAGAGCTAAGCCCAAGGAGGAGCAAAACCAAGTGAGACACCCACAGCTCATTGGCCTCTGCATTATATTTTTCTATTAAGGCATAGCAGGAGAGACAGCAGGATGATACTCTGAGAGGTTAGTGGGCAGTCAGGCAGAATTAGGTTGGTCACCAGGAGTGCTACACCTTGGCACAGCAGAGGGATCCCTACCTGATGTCACAGCTGGGTCAGGTCTGCAAATTGCTCATATTATCTCCGTGAAGCCATCCAATGATAGCTGAATACATGTTGCTTAATATGATCAGGAGATACTCTTCATGAGAAAAGTCATAACTTTGCTATGATACAGAAGCACTTCATATGTTTTACTATTTGAATACCTCGTTGCTCGCATTTTAAATATATTTAATGCATGGCAAGTGCATCATAGCCCTTAGATACTATGTTCATTACTTCATCATATAACAAAATGTCCTATGCAAGGCATTTCATTAGGGTTTTTTTTGTCCACTACTTGAAATCAAATTTGGTTTAATGCTTTTTTAAAAAAAAAACCATTTTTCCTGTGGATGGACTTTAGTTGAAAATGTAGTACAGTGCTTCCTCAACATCCTTTATGCTCAACACGCTAGCAAGGAAATCTATTATTCTTTAATACTTTACAACTGACCATATGATATTTAAAAAAAAAACTCTTTTGTTTGCAACATCCTGGAATATTGGACTAAATATTTTCCGCATCAGATGTAGCTCTCCAGTGTTTTTATTTATTAATTTTGGCACGTATTGCCATCAAGTTTTAAAGCAGACATGTTGTTTCTCTTTTATGCTGTTAACCTTATTGGTTCAGGGAATTTATTTGGCACCTCTGCTCAATGTGAATTTTGTCCTCGTGTATTTTGCTTTTTAAGGTACACACAATATCTAAGTGCATATATAATGAGCAGAAGTGGCCCTCATTGATAATGCTAAAATGCAGATTTGATTTGAACTTTCTTCTATAATCAGATAAATTCCCTTAGGGCTGAAATTTTCTAGGGTTGGTGTCAACTCAAAGATAAATTTTATCTGCAAGATTCAATAACATTTGTTTAACTATTTCAGAATTCCCTAGATGTAAATAAAATACACTTTTCTCATGTGCTGTGTGACATGAATGGCCTATGTACAACTATGCTGAATTTTCTGTCGTATGGGGAAAATATAACTAACTCCCTGTCCAGGTTATCAGGACACAGGGAAGAGAAACATTCATAACAGCAGAGGACAGAGAAATAAGCTCAACAGATGCATTTGGGCTCCATGGAGACACAAACACCATTCCTAACATTGGCACCAGTGTAACTTTGTAATCACAGCTTGGCATTTCCAGTTATGGGCTCAGGCCTGGAGAGAACAGATGGCCTTGTGGGCTGGCCCTGGGTTCTGTTCAAAACTCTGAAGAATTCCTTTGTGACCTTGGGCAACTCACTCTCCCTGAGACTCAATTCCCCATCTGGAAAATGGAGGTAATATTTCCCTATTCCAACATGGGATTGTAAGGAAAAAATCCTTACTTGTGCCATGACTTGCAGGTGCTATGGCATGGGGGACATACAGTTACCTATTAACTACCAATACTTATGGCTCAAGCCAGTTTAGGCTATGGCAGAATGCATGGGTGGATCTAGAATTTTAAAAACAGGGGTGCAGGTGGTGAGGTGCATCATCACACATGTTTTTCTCCATTTAGAGCTTTCCTAATACGCTAGGGGCCTGGGACTGTATTATTTGTTTTCACTTCAATTTAAACTGAATATAACTTCATCGGAATGAGTTAAAAACATTCTACAGGGATGTGAAATAGGAGCTTCATTACCATGAGAACCTAAGAAGCCACAAAACATCAGAAGAAAGGATAGTGTGATTGATGGAACTCAAGATCATTAAAAAGAAGAGAGTGTTTTTAACACCGATGGAATGAAGATTTTTAGAAAGGATTGGGTAGACTGTAATGAGCCATGAAGTCAAATGACTCCCTCAGCACTGCCTGACTTGAAATGCTGCTGCCACTGCCAGGCAGTTGATTTTAAACTTTGGGTGGAGCAGGACTCCAAGGTTGGGGGGGAGAGGCATGCAAGTACACCAGTACACACCCCCTTACCCCTCCCAGATCCACTCCTGGCAGATTGCACTCCATCCAAAACCTGAAAAGCTATTAAATGAGAAATGAAAAGACTTGTTCCAATGCTGCCAATAACACACACAAACACTTGATGAAGTTTTCACTTCCATCTCCATCAGTACCCACAACCAATACATATGCCAGCCCTTCAATTCATCTGCAAAATCTTAACAGTTACCCATCAATGGGAAGACAAAATAATGCTGCTTAGTCTTAACCTGAGCACTTAGTTAATACCTGAGGTCTTGAGGATTGGTTCTTTTGGGAGAAGAAATGGATAAGGGAGTCAGGTATTTTGATATAATTCTGTTGATCTTCCAAAAATGGAAATAGATATGCTTCTGCAAAGGAATCAAACAAAAGGAAACAGGGTTTTTTTTCCTAATATTTCCAAGCCTTTTCTAGCCTGAATTTTGCCCAAAAAGTTCTCTCTTTTCTTGTTACTAGTACATCTTTTGCTTTCTGCCTTCCTTCACAGGGCACATCTACACATGCATTTAAGCATGACTAAATTTAATGCTCATTAAGCGATTTTTGGCATATGTCTACACATGCAGTGACTTGGCACTAAAGTTAGTGCAAGTCCCTGCAGACCTGCCATGTGCATCTAGTGCCTGGGCAGACCTGGTACTAAAGTTAGTGCCAGGTTGCATCTACACGTGCATTAATGTGCTTTACACATGCCTAAATTTGATACCAGCATTTTCAGGTGTCAAATTTAGGCACGATTAGCCTAATTTCACCCTTTTAATACACATTAAGAGAGTGCAAGTGTAGATGCGCACCCGTATTGCGCATTGAACTAGGATAATGCACATTAATGCATCTTGTGCAGATGCCCCCACAGACTCGCAACGTGCCCACGCTTTAATTGGGTGATTCAAAGTTGGTCTCAAGCTACACTTTGGTCACCTACTGGGTAAAATACAATTTTGCCCTTGATGAACACTTTCTCGGTGGGTTGTACAGCTATTACTCTATTACAGCAATAGACTGTTGGTGATCAGGAGTCCTGGATTCCATCCCTGGTCTAAAAAAGGAACGTGGGTTTTAGCAAGTAGAAATTACTCAAACAGTGCTAGCCATTCTGAAAGGCAGTATGGTACAGTGAGTAAGACTGGGGGTGGTCATGTTGGTTTAGAGAACAAGGATGAGATTTTTACATATTTTTCAAACCACTTACACTGGGCAGAAGGATCAGATAGGAGGCTGTGAGGACACTTCCCCCTTATCTAGGGATTCTTCTGGTGCTGGCACTCCAATAAACAGCTGTACAGATGCCTCTGAGGATCCTTTGAGAAGCCATGGCATAAGAGGCAGATACTGGGAGAAGTATGTTGGGACGAAGCCACAGTATTGCAGAGTTTCTCAGAAGGGCTGTTGCTTAAAGAGGCTGCTGTCACTTAGGGTATGTGGAGTATTGCACCACATGGCTCTGTTACTTTCCAAGCTGGAGTCAGCTCATTCAGTTAGCTCTGATATGTCTGCACTGGATTGTGCCGGGCGGACATACCATTAGACATGCCACCAGTCTCTGAGGCAGCCCAGGCCTAGGTGGATACAAGGCTGGTTTAAGCCACCTCAAAGCTCACAGCTTCTGAGTTGAAATTTCCCTCCTGGGCTCTATTTCTGACTCTCTGCAATAACCTTGTACAAGCTTCCTGTAAGAGAGTGTTCACTGGCTGCCTTCTGCAGTCAGGATCAGTGAAAAGGTAAGTAAAAGCCATAGGAAGGAATATATGCAATAGTTGGGAATGGAAAAATGTAATGTTCTCCTTTCCCATTTCAGAATCTTTGTCCCAACTGCAAAGGTGGATTAGGTGGGGAAGTCTCACATGCTCCAGTACTGCTCTGCCCTGGAATTCAATGATGGTATTCAGACTGTCAGATACATCATCAATTGTAGTGAGTTTGGTTGGGAGCACAGATGTTTATTAAAACTTTACTAAGAAGTAATGAAATGTTCTCCAGACAAACGCTACTGATGTGTAATCGATAATATAGGAATGAAACAATGAGGAAGAGTCATGTGCCCAAAGGACAGCTCCCAGCATGCTTCAGATTTCTTGCAAATGTATGACAAGGAAAGTGTAGGTCAATCCACTGAAAAAAATTCCTGATGGGATCATTTCAGAAATTTCTTTTCTTTCTCCTATATCCACCTCTTTTCCATCAAACTCATTCCAATACTATTGCCTATGCCTTTTTTTTCTATTGTGACAATTTGTATGCAGACTCAGAGGTTTCAGGTGCCTGCTTAAACTGATCTCTGAAAAGCAGCCTTAACTATTCAGATCTTGCTACCCAGATTTTTCCGGACAAGGAGATATTTAGGGACTGGAAACCTTCTGAATTCAATGGTTGTATTTGCTTATTGTCCCCTCAGATGTGGAAGCAGCTACTGTAAGGGGACTGTAATTTGGAAAAGAATGTTCTGTTGATAGCACATCCGTGAGTTTTTTTGCAACAGAAGAGAGGTAGGTAGCCCCACATCCCATTAATCCTCAGGATAGGAAGGAGAAGATACAGGAACATGTTTTTTATGCAGTTTGATAGAATGCTATTTCCAATGTTTCACTTGGTTGCCTTCTTGGATTATTAGCACTGGGGATAATGTGCGGCTGAATGTAATGCACATTCTTTAATTTCCTTAGCCTGACGAAGGGTTTTTAAACCCGAAAGCTTGCTTAATAACTTTTCTCCAACTATTTGGGTTGGTCTAATAAAAGATATCAAATTCACCCAAGGAACCTTGTCATTCTTTAACAGTTATTAGAGGGCCCTGGAACCCAGGTTTCTTCACCCTAGGGGCCAGGCACTGTGGCAGTGCCAGCAGCTGAGGGTGAGCTGGGATCATGCCAGAGGGGACGAAGAGAATCACACCCACATGGTGCAACAGTGGGGGTGGGCACACACAGGGTGGGGAGAAGCAGTGTGCATGCAGTCTGCCTGATGCAACCCGCATGTTCTGCGGTCCCCACTGACACAACCCTGGGACATGTAGCGCCCAGGGGCTTAGAAGTTGGACATCCCTACTCAGTCATAGGAGTTGTAAGTTTAATAGCTTGACCTGTATGAAAACTAGTCTCATCACAGAGACCAAATCTGCTCCAAGTCTGAGGATGCACTTGGTAACAGCAGCAGCATTTTTACTCAAGATCTATGAAACAAAGAATAGATATTTAAATCTTTTTAACTTCCTGTATAACTGGTTAACATACAAGTGGCTTTCCAGACATTTCATGGTGAGCTTCTACCCTGCCTGCTATGTATATAAAATACCAGACAAGTATTTATAAAGAGCATATCTTAAACATGTAGTAAAATAAGTCCCTGATTTGAATGATTATAATAGTTTAAAGAGTTGGATTCTCAACATTTTAAGGAAAAAAAGTAGCTAAAATAATGTAAAGTTGGGGTGCTAACATTTGTACTAACACAAAAAGAGAATAATATTTAGCTCTCTCGGGGCATCAAGCCAGATTTCCCATCAAGTTTAATTCAGTGAAAGATAATGGACATGGCTGGTTTAAAGACAAGTCCATGTTTATGGGGGCAATAAAACAAACTGGACTTGCTCATTATGGCTACCTGTACAAGAAACTGACTACCAATGGGAAGAAAGGGTTCATAACCTGGCTGTTGGCTGGTAACAGTCCAGCACCCTATCATATGTATTAATAAGGTTCAGGAGTCAACTTTGAACTCTCTTTTTCCAAGCTGGAGGGGAAACAGATGTAGTCATGTTCTAAGGGTCAGGGGAGGTGGTGAAAGGCAGAGATGTTCTGTGCCAAACCCATGGCATTCCCTGCTGGCCTGCACTTCGGATCAAACTCTATATACTATGCCATTCCCACAGGCTGATTCTGTAATCATGCTGGAGGTGGAATGCCTATTAGTGACAAGGGAGTTTTAAGAGCATTTTCAGCTGTAGGATAAAACTCACTGATAACACAAGCAAACATGATGAGAGAAACAGGGCCTGCAGTAAATTATTTTGACCCTGCTCTGTGCAAGACTGTGTGAAAAAAATCATGTTTATTTTAAAAACCATGAAACATTTTCTGGATTTGCATCAAACTTTTGTGGCTTTTTTTGTCAACAAAGGGGTGAAAAACTGCTATTTTAATGCCAAAAGGGGTTTTATTTCCTCTGTGAATAACATGGCAAAATTGCTTTACTGGATCAAATTCATTAATACTTGCAAAAGTCTGAGGTTTTGTGTGCAAATACTCCAGATAAAATAGGGCTTTTCACAGGTCGAATCCAGACACAGCTTGGTGGTGGTTTGAATGAGGGAAATTTCAGATCACACAGCCCAGAATTCTTGTGCCTTTCCACTAGACTAACAGAGGGGGAGTGGGAAAATACCAGACAGACCTGAGATATAATAGCAAAAACCACATTTTTAAACATTTTTTGTACAGCTTTCTGGTTTTTCCTTCTCTGTTTTTAACCGATATCTTTTGGTACACATCAGCCTTTTTCAGAGAAAAGACAGTTATTAGGAAAATAAGGAAAGATAAAACTTTCCTCCATAATTAGATCTGATTTGAATCTGAAATTATTCCAACTGAAATTATTAATTGAAAGAATCCATTGCAATTGATGCCTGAAATATCTTGAAAGTTTCCTTTTTCATTAAGTTGTTGGGTCCAGAAGGAGCCTAATTCAATAAGTACCATCAGTGAAAAAACCCCATTAACTCATTAGTATTATTATCAAAATGTAGCTTTCATTTAAATAGGACATTTTCTTCAGGTTGATAAAAACTGAGGGTGTGTGTAGACAAAACGAGGGGCGTGTATGCACAACACTTTAAATTGGGTTAAATGCTTTCGCACCACTTGAATAGTGTTGGTGTTTGCATTGCATGTGCAATAATCCAGCAGATTATTGCACATTAATTCCAGCTGCTGTAACACATTCGGCGGCATACTGTGCCTTAAATGACTTGGGGCGCAGCAAACTAAAACACCTCTGAGGAGTTTTAGTTTGCTGCTCTACAGTTGCGGAGTGAAGCTCTGGGCTCCGTGCAGCTCAGGGACTGTGCAGGCAGCCCATGCAGGCAGCCTGGAAGCAACCCGGGAAGGCAGGCTCCATTGCACAAAAAAAAACGTCCGAGCCTGATCTTTTTCTTTTTTATTCCCCTGGAGCCTGCCTACCTGCATAAGCTGCATGGGGACCCAGTCCTTCCCTCTGCGGCTGCGGTGCCTCCCGGGACCACCTAAGCCAGGTGCCTGCAGGTGGGTGCCACCTGTGGGGGGCCGCCACTGCCTTGGAGGGAAACACTGTCCCTTTGCCGTGGCCCAGGGACCACTCCACCCGCCAGCAGTTTGCCCTCCCCTCCCCACTGCCGGACAAGCAGGTAAGACATGGGTGTACATGACACAGGGGTTTACTTAGCCTTAAATTGAAGCGGTGTTTTTAAAAAAACACCTTTTCAATTTAGGGTCCCCGTTTCATCTACACATGCCCTGAGGTTGTAGATCAAGTATTTTTTAATTGACTGCTGCTGCATCTTCCTGGAGATCTAGGACTTAGAGAGTAAGGAAGGGAGGGACACAACTGAGACAGTCAAAAGAGTTCTTATTCCTGAAGGCGTGGATGTTTTGTCTTAATTGAGCTATACATTTTATACAGGATTTAGTGTTGCAGGAAAGGAAGTGGAGGGGAGCACTTCTAAAGCTCCTGAATATTGGCCCCATTTTCATTAGCTATAACGTGTAACCTGCCATAGATTTACTGGAATTTATTGAATCCCCAAACATCTGTCAGACATTATTTCAAATGGATCTCCCCCTGTTAAAAGTTTACAGGCAAAAATGAAAAATGGTATATGTGAGTCATGAAAAATATACCTATTGAGAATATAATTAGAACCTGCACTTTAACAGTGATTACAGACAGTCTGATTATAAATATAAGGAATTCCATTATTTCTCTATTTCATGAGATGAATGGAATGTCCTACATTCATCATCCTAAAATTTCACCATGAAGGCAAAGATTTATCTCATATATGTTATGAATATATTCTGTGATTGTGCTGTGCACACTATTCATTTCAACGGGTGCTCCCTGAACTGAGGGCCTACACATTCTTTAAAATTGTTATAAATATTAATAGTCATCTGCAATTTTTTTGATTATACAGCATGATGAGAGAGCACAATGTTTTGAGGAGAGGCAGTGCTGTAAAACTGAGGGGGTGGACACACAACTTGTTCACTCTTGAGTAATTTAGCCTAGATTTTATTCTGCAGTACATTTCCTCTGACATAAGGAACAGACATATGTGAGCAGCTCTCCTAAACTCACCAAAGTGGGCATTACTATGGTGTCCTGCTAGGGAAGCCAGTTTGTAGTGAGCAAAAGGGTTCCCCAGAATGAAACTAAAAATAGTAGTGGATACTTGATGTGTACTGGATTAATTTTCTCCAGGGTAAATGTAATTCTGTCTTACTCAAAAGTAACTTTTACATGAAAAATCCACATTTCCTTCTGTGTGTCATCAGTCCACTCCATTTTTCCTCTAGATCAGGCAGTGCAATCCAACTGGCAGTCTGCAGATTGCATGTGATCCCTGAGGGGTTAACACATGGCCCCTGGGCTCCTGGTCTGGTTGCAGTCCCTTGTTCTCCAGCTGCTGCTGCTAGAGCCCCCAGTTCCCCTGCCTCTTCCAGCTTCCACTGCATACCCCCACCCCCAGGGCTTGGGAAAAGTGGCCTGGCCTATTAGGATGGGGAAACCTGTGGCCAGGGAACAAAAAATAGACCTGGAAACTTTGCTCAGCCTGGAGGCACCAGTGCAGTGCTGTAGGAGGGACTGGGGGACTGGGATACATCTGCATATGGCGTGGTGGGGAGCATGACTCATGTGGCTCATGTGTATCAGGGATGGGAGCACGTGGCTGGGGGAGCACACATGGTGCCTCAGGAACCTGTGCAATGTGGTGGAGGTGGGGGCTGTGCTATACCACATGCGGATTCCCATGGCAGGCGCCCCACTGTATGCGTCATGTGGTGTCTCTGGGGGCTCCTGCAGCATGTGACTGGGAGGCCCGCAGTCCCCAACCAGTCAGCCCTGCTCTGGACTAAACATTTTGTGTTCTCACCCTGAGAGCGATTGGGTAGCCATGTAACCTACTGTAAGCATCTTCACAAAGAGAAAATACTGGGTGCTAAGGATATGTGTGTACATCACAAAGCAGTGCAATGTAGAGATACCTGTGCTAGATCTAAGTGAGCTAGCTTGGTTACCAGAAGCACTACATCTGTGCTAGCATACCTGTTTGTTTGGACTAATATACCCTGCTTCTCAGGCATCATACCATGTAGATGTACCCTAAAGGGCTTTTTAATTTAGTGGAGAAACACTAGTTCCTGTTAAGCCTAAATTAAAGCCTGACAAATTCAAAGAGAAATTAGGCAATTTTTTTAATAGCAAAGGCATTTTGCCCTTGGGACCAACTGACAAAAGATATGAGAGATTCTCCATCTCTTGATGTCTACAGATCAAAATCAAATGTCTTCCTGACAGATTTGCTTTAGCTAGTATAAGAACATGTGAGTGAAAAATAATGGCATGTGACTTACACGAGATCAGACTAAATGAACTAATGGCCCTTGTAGTCTTAAACATTATAAATCTATTAAGCCTGTGCCCTAGATCCAGAAGATGTGGTTTTGGATTAGTCATATTGGACTAGGTCCGCAAAATGGCTTGGGTACCTAAACTGCGATCTATGTGCAAAATTTAAAACCTGCACTCAGCTCTTCCTTAACTCGGGAGATGCTTAAAATCCAGAAGGATCTATGTTGCTCTCAAAAAAGTTCTCTAATCACTAAATATTTGCTTCTGGGCCTGCCTTTGAAGTCTTAATGGTATTGAGTATTTAGGTGGTAGCACACATCTATGCTCAGCTGGGTTTCACAAACAAGCTCTCTCTCCCTGTCTCACCTGCTTGACCTGATAGGCTTTCTCAGCCCACATCTACCAGACTAGACCTCTCATACAATATGAAGGAGGCAATGCCCACTTTTTGCCCAATAGACTAGTGACTAGTAACTCACCCAGGATGTGGAAGACCTGGGTTCACATTCTTCTTTTGCTTGAGTGGGCTTAAACCAACCTTTTTAGGAGATTGTCCTAATCACCAGTTTATCAGAAAATTTAAAGTGGAATATTTTTGGTCCCTCCCTTTGAAACTCTTCCATCTTGCAGAGTTAGTTGCTATACTGTCAAGCATATAAGTCAAATGCACATTTTTAGATTTTAGATTTTAGGAAAAACAGCTTTTCCCTTGAATGTAAATTGATAACTACAGATAAAGTCTTTGAACTGCTATTGAACTAATTAAATCCCACTAGAGAATCCAATAACCAAGGAAAACACCCAAAAGATTAAATGTACTAAAAAGTATTAAAGGAAAGAAGAAAAAAAGCATCTTCTACACCAAAGATGATTTTTGGCCAGGGCTTGCAATATTGTCTTCAGCCTAAAATTTCATGTCAATCCATATTAAGACAAATATTTTTACTTAAACTGAAAAACAAGATTTGAACTGCCAATTCAGGATTCAGACTTCATTGATATATAAAGCCAAAATTCTAGATCAGGCAGCCGATGGCCTGTGGGCTAGTTCTGCATTATGGAACCATTTGATCTGGCCCATGGGCACGGGGCTTCAGCAGCATTTAGCAGTGTGGGGCTTGTCAGTGGCCACTTTCCCTGCGCCCCCACGGGGAGCCATGGTGGTGGCAGTAGACGGGAACTTTCCTCAAGTGACTTCAAGGAGAAACAGCAGTGGCTGGACCTGCACCCCCCCTTACCCAAATCGGGTCATTCTGGCCTGCAGCCGAAGAAGGTTGCTGACCACTGCTCTAGAACCAGACAACTGTGGTTTTAGGGATTCAAAGTTCAAATTTCTGGGGGATGTGAGAAAGGAGATAGTGGGTGGTGGCATGGGGATTTTCTGACTTTTTGTTGTTGTTGATGATGAATCCAAAATGTTTCACTCTTGATTTTGACCAGTTTCCAATGAGACACCAGCAGAGGTTAAACAGGACTCTGTGGTTTCCTGTCAGCTCACCTTAGTAGGCTGTTTCCTGGCTTTGTGGCTCTAGTGACCTGTCACATGGATTGCCTCAACACTGGGGAACCGAGACTGGCCGGCTCCATAAAGTAAATTCAGGGCTCTGAAACCCTCAACTTGATACAAGACTCATACAGCCCTAAACCCCTAGCCTAACTGAGGGTAGATTAATGCCTGATTCCCACTTCAGCCAAGCAGATGCAGGAAATCCATAGGAACTGTACAGCAGTAGCAGTTTGGGTCACCTGCCCATTGTAGCCCTTTACACAAACTAAGCCCAACAGCCTGCTATCACTCTGCTGGGAAAGAAGACTCTGCATGACTTCTTTAAAGGTGTTGGCGAGCCTGCATGTAAGTCAGATGTGATTTTTGTTGGGTTTTTGGGGGGGGGGGGGGGGGGGGGTGGAGAAGAGAGAGAGAGAATTCTACAATTTAGTGGTCAGGCCAGTCTCCTGAGGAGTAGACAACTAGGTCCTACTCCCTCCTCCAGTGAATATACATGTATTCATTACAGCATGGACTGGAAACCACCCAGCCACCTTCTTGACTGAGTACTCTAACCATGAGATACTAGAGTCAAGATCACCAAGGGCATGTGTAGATGAAACGGGGGCCCTAAATTGAAGCAGTAGGTTTTAAAAAACACTGCTTCAATTTAGGGCTGACTAAACCCCCATGTTGTGCACACACCCTGCTGACTTAACTGCCTCACCAGCGGGGAGGAGAGGGGAAGCTGCCAGCAGGTGGAGCAGTCCCTGGGCTGTGGAGGGGGGGGAGGGGGAGCTGATATTTCCCTCCACAGCAGCGGTGGCCCCCGTCCCCAGGTGGCACCCACCCACAGGCCCCTGGCTCGAGTGGTCCCAGGCACCGCAGCTGTGGACGGAAACACCAGGTCCCTGTGCAGCTCAGGCAGGCAGGCAGGCTCTGGTGGAGGGGTGAGGAGAGGGGGGAAATAAAAGATCAGGCTCGCTGCTTTTCTTGGTTGGGGCCTGCTTTCCCAGGCTGCTGCCAGGCTGCCTGCAGGACTTCCTGTAGAGCTGCAGATCTGTGCAGAGCCTGGTGCTTCACTCAGCAGCCATAGGGGCAGCAAACTAAAACGCCTCAAAGGAGTCGTTTAAGTACCCCAAGTCATTTAAGGTGCATTACGCTGCCGAATTTCCTACAGCGGCTGGAATTAATGTGCAATACGCCACCGAGGTGTGCAAACAGCAATACCATTAAAGCAGTGCAAAAGCATTTAGCCTACTTTAAAGTGTTGTGCACACACGCCTCTCATTTCATCTACACATGGCCTAAGTGCTTTAATAAATCTGGCCACTTTTCCCTGATCCAGGAAAGTCTTAAGTACATCCTTCCACATGCTGCTGAATTAGGTCCTTCACCTGTTACAAACTATTTCATCACCTCTAAATGAATAACCACATTTAGTCACCTCACTGGGAATGTTGTGACAGTTAATTATGTCATTTGTAGAGCACATTGACAAGAAGAGATAAGTATTATTTTCACCTTGGTGTTGGGTTCACATCTGCTTGCCTCAAAGTTTTGTACTGCTGCATACTGTGTATGGCTAAATGTGGACATAACTCTGTTTTTTATATTCCATGCTGTATTTTAACCAGCAAACTGCAATTTTCATGTGTATTAGGTATTTACCTTGATTCATGGGATTTTGTTGGGGTTTTCATTTTATTCAGTGTATTGATCATGACCAGTGATCCAGGACTGGGGTGACCAAGATATGGCTCACAGAGCATTGTCATCTGGCCCACAAGGCTCCCCACAGGTCTAAACATTTGGTGACCTGGAGAGTGGTGGCAGTGTTAATTCTCGTGGCTTCTGGAGTCATGGCAGTTAAAATTGCCACCATGCTACTGCCACATTTTCAACTCCTGGGGAGTTCTATGGGTCAGACCCACAGTGTAGAGCTGAGTCATCTGACCCATAGGGCTGCCCATGTGGCTGGAAGTGTGGTGGTGGGAGGAGGAGTGGCTGCTGCACCTCTAGGACCCATGTCAATTAATACTATTGCCACTAAATTCCAGACCCCATGAGCTCTGGATCTAGCCCACTGACCAGAGCACCCAGCTACCCAGCCTCCCACTGGCATCACTGCTCTAGGAAGATCTAATACCTGATGCTGAAAAATCAGGCTTGCTGTAGAGCTTGGATGCACTTTTCAGTTTGTTTGACTAAGACTCTTAATCAGGATAAACAAATGAAGAAATCATGGGGGCTTTAAAACTTTAAAGGACACATAACCAGTAAGGCAAGCTTAGGAAATTTTAGAGAATTTTAAATCCTTTCCTTTCTAGACCCTACAGGGCTTATCTGGGGCGTCATTCCAAGGAAAAGTCAGCTACTACTGGGTTCTGAATTTAAATATAATGTTCTTGAATCATATTTGCACAAAGCAATTGCATGTACTCATCATGTTTGAGGTAGGAAAGCTGTTAGATGGTGCTTGCTTTCTTTACACGTCCAGGTCACAGCTGTGGTGATGGGTGTGGTGAATGCTCTCCATCTTCTATATGAAGCAGTGCTGCATACCCTAAAAATATATCAGCTCAGGGTGGAAAGGATTACTATTGATTTCTGTAACATGATCCCACTCCAGGGGTGGCTGTGAGGTCTTGGAACCCCTTCAGTCCTTATTAACTTTGCTTGCTTTGAGCAATCTCCCCTTCCACTCATCTGTCATGTCTTGATGTATTTATCTTTTAGAAAAAGGGAGGCTGACCCAGGGCTCCCCAAGCCTGGCCTCACACTCATGAACACAGGTGTCCATGCTCATCATCTTGGCTAGGGACAGTCTTCTTAAAGCTTGAGCCTGAATTGAGTCCATATTTGCAAGTTAGTCTAACCTGCAAACCTTGAACCAATTTGGAGGTAGATAGACATTCCCTTTTCATTCCAGAAATGTGGGCACATGCCCGCAGTAGCTGAGGTTAGAAGCTGGGGGGCACTACAGCAGCCCTCCCTTCATTTCCACAATGCTGAGTTGAGGGGGGGGGCATGGCCAGGCCCTGGCAGGACACTCTGATTATTCCCCCACTCCTGAGCAGTCCAGCAGGGAATGTTTATCACCCCTAACTCAGTGTTTATCATGCCATTAAGAAAGCAAACCCTCTCTCCAAGCTCTTCTTAAACAGCTTTTCCAAGGAAGGACATTACCAGCTACCTGTTGATTAGTTCCAAAAAGCCTGTCTTCCTTTGTTGTCTCCCACAGCATGGACCATAGCCAGTATGTGATCTGTTAGCTAATACTGTGTGTCTGTGTAAGGCAGAGGGGTGGGGGGAATAATCCCTGCTTAGCAGGGTGAAGCCAGGCAGATGCCCTATGCCTACAAGTCTGTGCTGGAGCTGCAGCCAGGGGAGGGGCCAACCATACTGTGGAGCAGAACGACCCGCCCAGCCTGGAGAGCGTGCTGGGATGCTGGGGGAGTCTGGTTTAACTTAAACCAGAAAGGGGTCTGGGACAGACATTGCATAAGCTGGTTTGACTCAAATCACCTAAGTCTGATACTACATTCAAGCAGGTTTATCTCAAACCAGCTTCAGCCATTTTCAAACTGATTTATGTGCACTGAACATCTGTTACAGGTTTAAACCAGTTTCTGATCACTTAAACCGGTTTATGTGTAATGTCTGTCCCTAGTCCTTAAGGGCTAGTTATATGGGCTCCATCCACTCCACTATCCATACCCATGCCTCGCAGACATCACACATACCAATCAAATCATAACCCTCCCTATGGACTATGGGCTCCTGGCTCTGCTTATCCTTACAGCAGCCCCTTTCTGGCCTATGGGCATTAAGGTCCCCTTGGTCTCCAGCTGTAACCCTCCTGGCATTTGGTCTTTCTCCTTAGACCTTGGACCTGCTCCTAGGTCAGTTGAGACCCATGGACTCTACAGCCCCGCCAGTCTCCAGCTGTGGTCTTCCTGGCCTTTGGCCCTTCCTGAGCCCTGGCCCTGCTCCTAGGTCACTGAGACCTATGGGCATCCTGTCTCTGCCTGCTCCCCAGGCCCTCTTCTGTCTCTCTGGGACCTCTAGTGACTCTCTCCCTGGGCCAACTGGGACCTCCTTACTTCCCCTTAGTCCCTTCCACAAACCACCAGATGCTCCCCAGCCCTAAGGCTGCATGCTGGCTGTCCTGCTGGCCCTACGGCTGTCCTGCTGTTGTCCCCAAAGGACAGTGAGTTCGTGCCCGGTGCACTTGTGCCAATAAACACACAGGGGTGAAGGATCCAACTTAATCTTTATTTCTGCGCAGAAAGTGGTGCTTGGCAATCGTTCGCAAAGCAAGCACCCCCACCCCAGTGGGCGTCTGCCTTATATAGCTACGTAACAGGTTAAACTTGCTGATGTGATGAAATGTGTAGCAAGCCCAGCAAGTAACCCCCCTTCCAGCTCCGGAACTTTGTTGATACAGCTTTTCCTCTAGCAAGGCCAGCAATTAAACAACTAAGCAACAAGCGATCTCCCCCAGCCTAAACAACCTACTCTATGCCCTTGGTTAGATAAAATACTTTTTCAGAACACAAAGCTGTTCCTGAAGTATAAAATGCATAGTAAAAGTTCAGGGGATCTCTGCTGGACATGGCTTCCAGCCCTACTTCTGTCCCTAGGGGTTTAGCCAGGTGCCCCTGAAACAAGGGGTGCTTATCACTGCCAGCCCTAAGGCTTCCTACCCACAGGCATACTAGATGTGAGCCAGAGTCATTCTCTCAGTGGCCAGCTCGGGAGCTCCTCCTTGTCAGCTGTCTGGATGAGACTGCCCACCTACCCCAGGCCCTGGGCTTATATATACCTCAATCCCAATGGGTCAGCTGGGTCAGTGTCTTCCCTGATTATTGCCTGAGCTGCTTCTAGAGTCTTCACGATTTCACAATGGACTTTCTGTGGCACAGCTTTGGATCAAAGGAAAGTAGGGCTGGAAAGGACCTCATGCGGTCATCTCAGGATCAAGGCAGGATCATCCCTGATTAAACCATGCCAGGCAACTTGATTATTTGAATGGTCACATGAATCAATAGAAAGGGGGAGTGAATGTAACAGACACCAATTTAAATTAAAGGAAATATTTACAATGATTTTCTCCATATATGTGCTGCCCTGAGGCTCTGTGATTATAACACGGTTTTAACATGTCTAGAAACAAGCTGTGTTATATAGTAAGTATGAGACAGAAAATAGCAAGCTTCAGAACACTGATTTTATGGGATAATCACTAGACCTAGTTGTTCATTAATTCTGCGGAATAAGTAGCTTCAGAAATACGGTAGACTGATCATTCATATTTGGGTGGTTGCAGTCTGCTTAATTCTCAGGGGATTACTGAATGAAGGATGAATTAAACAGTTGTCTGCTGCACCTTTTGCTTCAAAGAGCATCACTTCTCCTTTCAGCTGGAGTTCATCAGTGGTCTCATGCAGCTGAACAGAGACGTGAAGGCCCTTGAACTAAAAGTTGCAGCAAACAGCTGGAGCACCTCATTGGTGCTGCCCAGCTGTTTGGTGCAGCTGCATATGCCCTTGATTGCTTCATAAATCTTCATCCTTCATAGGAGACTAAGGAACCTAACCCTGAGAAGGATGTGGCTTCTACTCTGCCTTGGAAAGGTCCAGTATGTGCATATGTGTGTATGTGTGTGTCTGGGCATGTATATGTTTGCATGTTATCCCATGCTGATTCATGAAATGAGGGACTTGATAAGGATCCATTGAAATCACCAGGAGTTTTCCATTGACTGGAAAAGGAGCAGAGTCTACTCTGTGACTAGGAGCACTAATCATTAATGATATCTCTATCTGCAGCTGAGTGTTGACACAGATGTTGAGCTAATCACTCACAGCATAAAGCAATCCCCATAATGTCAAAGATTAACCTGAATTGGCATTCATAACTTTCTTCTGTGAGTTTAGCTTGATTATGGATGATGTTTTGTTATAGTGTATCCATGCAACCTCATAGATGATGTAAAACCCAAGAAAAACAGACACCATGCCAAAACTAAATTATATGTGCATCAAAAAGAATGTGAATTTGATTCTCATTCAGGTACCATTAAGCATTCTCAGCCCATTGTTATTAATGCCTTCAGGAACAGAAGAAAAAAAAAACAACCTTGACATTCATATCAATTTAAAGCTACCAAGAATGCCAGCATTCATTCAACACCAATAACCCACTGGTTATATTATCTTTATCTCAACACTTGGCATTTAGAATGCTGTGATAAATAAGCTGTACCATACCACTCGAGTAAAGAATCCCTTAGATATTTGAAACCCAAGAAACTGTCCGTTTTCCATTAGACAATTCCCTTTTGCAGATTGGGCATGCAGATCTGTCAATTGAACATAACTGCTTTGCTTTGAAAAGCTGAAGAAAACGGACTAGGCTAAAATGCACATGCCAGATGCTGTTGTTCTTTCTCAGGCAAAACTCTCTTTCACTTCAGTGGGAGTTTTGTCTCATAAGCACAAGAGATTTTGATTCTGAAGCACTTTAAACCCACGCTCTACTATTTCCATGTCCGTAAAGTACCGTGTACACTATTGGCATTGTGTAAATAATAAGCAAATGAACGTATTAATGCAGAGAGACTATCAGAATAATAAAGCTAGGAAAATAACTCTGAAAATACAAACAATTGCTTTGATTATTTATGTAATTTTAACCCATAAAACTAACTTTCCAAAGAAAGTCACCATGAGCAACATTTATATTGATATTATGTCCAACATATACATGATACTTAATATGCTATGATGCATATTGCATCAGAGTACCATGAATGTGAGGTAGCAGAGTCTTGTGGATGAGGAACTGGAATATTTGAACAGCATGCATGAATCTACCAATGATTTCTTATGTGGTCCTGGACATGTCATCTCACTTTATCTTGCCTTTTTGTTTCCACTCCAGTGTTTTGTCTGTAATCTTTTTGCATTAGGGACTCTAAGCACACGTGCAGCACCTAACACAACGGAGCCCCAAACTCATCTGGGATCTCGTGTTTCTCTCTTAGTACATAGAAATTATAATTTAAGCTAACTCTTTGCCTATCGGTAATCTAAATCCAAATCTGTTTATTAATAAACAATTTACTCATTCAGGCAGCCTGTCTCTCAACCGAGAATTTTTTGTAGGATTTTACACAGATTTATAAATGATGTATTTAGTAGCTTAATTTAACCTATTTTAAGTAACCACAGAAGGCAACAGGAACAAAAAATGTCAGTCTTCAGGTTAGATTTCCGATGTATGATTCTTGGATCAGGTGTAAACAGCTGTCAGTTCAAAAGCTAGAAAAACCCTTGGAGCAACCAGAACCTTAAATGTTTTATACTTTTTCTCTGGCTTAAGTCATAGTATGGATTATTTGATAACTTCCAAAGCAGACTTTGCCAAGAGGCATAGGTGCAAGTTGGTGATTATTCTTTTGAATGCAACTGTGATCCTTCAAAAGACCTCTGACCTTTCCAGGAAAACAAACCCCTTTCTACAGCTAGATTCTTGAAAAATTCCTTTTGTTTCATTTATAAAGTAGTACTCATGAGCATTGCTAAATTATTGATATACACATCATTCACATTTTGCTGGTGATAAAGTTCGCATCCCAAGATATTTCTCCAAGAAACAAAAGAAAGAAAATTGTTCTTACTGTTCAAAATGTGATACAGGTTTTCTTTTAACAACAAGAGAACATTGTTGGTTCATGTTCACCTTAGGGTCCGCTGTTAACCCTCAGGTCCTCTTCTGCAGTTTTGAAGCCTAGCCAGTCATTCCCCATTGATATTTTTGCATGTGATGGTTCTGTCCTACATTCAGGACTTTGCAGTTGTCCTTATTTAATTTCATTCAATTAATTTTGGGCCATTTTTCCAGTTCATCAAAGTTTGAATGCAGTCTGACCTTTGGAATATTCCAAAAGCTGCCTGTTGCATAGAGGCCTTTTGGTTTAAAGGTAAGAACCCTGCTTTATGGTGACTGCCACAGCAAAATCAAATATGCCCAGGCATAAAACAATGTGAAGTGTTCCTTACTACTGTTTTGCATTGTTAGAAGGTGTCTCTTTAATGCTTATTGGCTTCCTAGACAGTGTCCACTATTGGTCAAGAGTTCTGTTTGAGAAACACAAAAAATAATAAATGCTAATACAGCCTATTATGTGCACACATATGCATGTGCTTAGGACTGATTTTTTTCTGTTTAGCAGCCCAGAGGAAATGAAGGAAGCCCCTTTTTGGGGAGATGAAAACATTTAGCCTCAAGGCCTTGACGAGCAAATCTGTGCCTAAAGTACCTGAGAAAATAGAAACTCAGAGCTTAAACCTTAGGCTCAACAAAGCTAGGAGGCTGGAACAAAGTGGGCTCAATGCCAGCTTTATGTTTCCCATAATCCTGGGGTTGGCTGTGGAGTTGATCTTGTCCACAAAGCAAGTTAGAGCAGCAAGAAGGCGGCTCTTACTTGCATATGCTATAATGGTCCTATAAAGACCAGAACCGAATCTCGTGCCTCAGGGCTTGTGTCAGTTGCTTGCAAGGATCAGCAGGGATTTTTTTTTCTTCAGAGGCACAGTTGGATAGATGTACCTTGGCATTTTTTCACCTTCCTCTGACTAATCAGAAATCAACGATGATTGAATGGTATGCACACTCTATTCTAGGACTTGTCTATTCTGCCTTGGTCTCTTTTGTACTACAAAACAGAGCCGAGCCATAAAGACCCAATATGATCACCTTTTATTGTGGAGTCAAAAATCACAGTTCCCTGGATCAGCCCTCAGTTGCATACTGCCTTGTTCCCCTTTTTCAAAACCCTTTTCAGGGGAATTATTTCTTTTTCTTCCTCTCTCCCCAAGTTTTCCTTCCTATGCTCTCCTACTTTGATTTTATACAAATGACTAAGGTGTTCACTGAAGTTTGTGGACCAACCCTCCAATAAATTGATACCATCCCTGTGAACTCTTTTTCTGGTTTTACTTGGTCGTTCTTGGTCTAAACGATGAGAGTCAGATGCTTTGGACTATATTACAACTTTAATGTTTCCCTTTTAATGTTTTCCCCTTAGTATTCTCCATGGGCTCATAGAATAAATTTCCTTGGGCTGGGCTTTCCTCAGTCATAAATGCATGTATATGCATATACGGTGGTATCAAAAGATATAAATAAAACAAAGTGGTAGGATAAATGCATTGTAAAACTCATATTGTGCTACTGTTATGTTGATATTTGTGATACCAAGTGAGGTGGAGTAGGACATGTCAGTTTGAATATCTGGATAACATGGCTGAAGTTTCCTTGATGTCACCAAGCACAATAGGGGTATGACTAAAGAAACTTGCAGATCTAAGCTTTCACCTCACAGTTTGTGGGATGCATTGACATGGTATACATTGTTTCTGTCCTAACAATTGGATGTACTGTTCTCTGTGTTGCGTGCTACCACCCTGTGCATGTAAGTAGGCATTACAACAATGTTTTTAAATATTACTCTATCAAGTTTTTCTGCATAGATTCTCTCTATATGGAAAGCAGAAAGCCAGGGCTCATCACTTAGCTGAAGTGCAAGTTTGCAACTGGATCAACAAGTGGGAAAGAGAAGAGAAATAGCTCTGGGCATGGAGGACTGATGACATGGTTCAAAAGACCCAGAGACAGCCTACTGAGACTATCTAGGAGTTTAGAACGTGATTACATTTACAAGGGGATTTTAAACACCTAGCTTCTCCTAAATAATTGTTGGGCCAGAGAAAGGTTTTGAGTAAGTAATAGTAACTCAGCACGTCAGTGCTTGAGCTCAAGCATACTGAGGCAGGGAGGGAAGTACCACCAAATTTTGTTTTGTGTAGAGTTTGTAGAGCACCATTGTTTGACACTGGCTGTCTGCTCAGTAGATTTAGTAGCCTCTAATTCAGTAACATCTTTGGGAAGAAAGGTTGAGGGAAGTCCTTGAGGCAGGTCCTGGATGCTACAGCGACAGAGCAGGAGAGAACTCCATTGGTCAATAATATGGTATTTGAATAGTGTGCAATTAATATGGCCTAGGATGCAGACTACATGATGAAGAGAAAACAAAATAAAGATTAGGCACTGTCCATTCCATGTAGTGAATGAGGCAGGGATGCTGTGCAGAAAATGGCACGGGATTACGTCATTACAGACTGTGTCAAAATGCCTAAGCAACCTTTATTGTAGCATCCTGATGTGACTTCACATCCTCCCCATCCCTCTCACATACTCATGTGCATGGAAGACTATATGTAGTGCAAGCAGCACTCCTAGTAGTTTGGTTTGCTTGACATTTCTTGTAGTGAAAACCATTTCTGGTGCAGGAAGCAGAACGTGAATGTTCAGTTATCACGCTGCAATGCTTTTTGCTGTCTTTCTCAGCCTGACTTTGCTGCTTCTAAAAAGGAGATTGGGGGGGAAAAGTACTGTTTTGCTCATGTTGGAATAGAGCTCCAGCACACGTGGTTTGCTCCACTGGCATAGCGCTCAGAGGGAGATGATGTGAGTAGTGTAAATTAGGGATGCCCCTGTGCATCCCTAACTTAGCACCAGAGCCAGAAGGCTTTGAATCAGGGGCTTGCAACAAGCTCTCTCCTGCCATCCACACCTAACTATGTGGAGTGCTAAACACGCAGATAGTGGGAACTCCTAGTGCTGAGCAGGGAGAACATACCCCACAGGATCATGCCGTAGAGGCTGGCATTTCCAATCCTGGATGTCCAGAGTGAGATATCCTGGGTCACATTTATGCCTCACTTTTAAAGAGAGTGGTCTGATTTCCAGGGTAACTGAGCACCCACAAGTCCCACTGATTGGGCTGAGAAAGACTATATCTAATAATTGTCATTACGATCAGATCAGTGTCAGTGTCGTTCTATCTGCTGTTGACAAGAACTAAACCTCGTACCTTAGAATGAGAAAAAGTTGTCCTTTTGCCTTTACACAACAACACAGTGATGCAGGAGGATACAGGTAATCCTTTTTATTAAATATTCACTGCAGGCAAGGCCAAGTAACATACAGGCACTGGTTTCTAAGGAAGCCAGCAAACTACAGATGATGTTAAGAATCTGAAATGATAAAGGGAATAAGGAAAAAGGACACGTACGAACCACTCCATACAAATGCTGTCATGGGTTATTTATATTTGGTTGCTCCTGACAATATAAAGATGATACTTATTTCATAAGTCAGGGAAACGCAGCATAGAAGCATTTATTTTTATTATTATTTTGTTGCTATTTTCCCTTTTCTACAAATCTTGGGCTTCAGGCATCCAAGCTGTCCAGCAGCCTGTCTGTTGTCTACACAATAATAGATCATCTTTTCCATCTCTAATCTGTCCCATATGCTGGCATGCAGTGTTCTCAGGGAGGGAGCCACTTGATTTCCATGCTGATGCTATGGTCAACAATTCTGTAATGAAATACAGAATCATGTATGTACACACAAGCTTCATCTGCAGTGACCTAACAAGCACCCACATTTGATAGCTTGTGAGACAAGCGTGAGAGGGTTCTTTGTACATAGCCTAATGGAGTACAGGGAATTTGATGAGAACTGTCACAAGGAGACAGCCAATATGTTAGACTGAGTGCCATGAAGCTTCAGTTCTGCTTACTTATGCCCATCAAAAATCCCTTACAAAGTTTGGATGAACAAGCCTGACCTCTGGTGGCTATAAATAACTTGATCCTGCAAGATCTTGTGCATGTATGCATGGTAGTGGAGTATCCCACAGGAATTGAGGTTATTCGGTGAACCTTGCAAGAGTGAACCGCAAATACCCCCAGGGCACATTGTACAAGAGTAGACATATTGACTGCTGAGGTAATTTAGTGAGAGACAAGGACTTTTTGGGGTGATATCTTTTATTGGACCAACTGCATGTGTAGAATAAAGTTAAAGTTTTCAAAGGCAAGACATTCTTCATCAGGTAATGTAGTGAAATTCCCGTTCCAACATTCAGAAAGTTTCTCTCAGCACTGCCAAACAGAGGAAGCTTTGGGAACCAAGGGCTTCTGAACACAGTCTCTATGATGAATGTATGACTGAGAACATTTTATTCCATGTCTTTCATTTTAGGGCTATGCCAACCTTTCCACTTTACTCTTCTCTTGTTTATTGCATTTTGATATGATGAGCATTTTCCTTTAATTTTAATCTCATTAATGTTAAGTTTGATTTTCTTTTCTTTCTGTGGATTCTCAAGACATTGCTTTGGAACCATTTATATCCAACTGTACTCATCCATCTATGTGACCTCTTTCATAAGCTAATTTTGTCACATTATGGGCTTCATAGCTGCTGGAAGGCAGTGGGTACTAACAAGACTGGTGTCTGGCAGCTTAGTTGCATTCAAGACTAAGCACTTCCTTATCCAGGGTTTGGTTTTGTCCTCTAGTGGGGCATACAGACACATTTCTAGCGGTCCCATACATCAACATAGCTTTTAAATGTTTATTCTAGAAAAATATATTTTAGCTATTACGTCTGCAGGGAAAGCTTATATGACAACTGCAAGGGTGGCTCACTGGATCTTCAAACAAACAGAAAAAATAATTCTACAATAGCATGGATGCTTTAGTTGACAAAGAAATTCAATATGCAATTAATGAGCCTGGTCTACACTAGCAAAGGCACGTCTGCAGCAAAGACAGTTGCTGAAATGTTGCTGCATGTGGTTTGCCTCTGGCTATCCCTGCAATTAACCTCGGTTCAGTATTGCTAAGGGTTCAGTGATCATGAATAAAAAAAAGCCATATAATTGGGAACGGATTAAAAATAAAATAAATGTGGGGACGTTTAAGTGGTTTCTGAGTGATTAAGGTTCACCCAAATCACATTCTCAAGCTTTTCTTGCCAAAAAAAAAAAGTGTTTTTAATTAAAAGCTGAAAATGCTCATGCAAACTTATTTTGGCAGCTGGGGCCTTTCATGCTTAGCACCAGCTTAAAACCAGTGTTGGATGAAAACTGTTAGCTATAGACGATTTTGCTAGTGTAGCAACAAGGCCTAGGCTTGCTTCATTTTGTCTGAGGTTCAGATCAAATCCCTCTTTTCCCCTAGGCTCTGGTAGTTGTGACTAGGCTCACTGACCCTTCTGAAGCAGGCTCTAATCCTTTCTTTCCTTCCCCAGCTTGGAAAGGGGCCAGAAATGCAGCCTCTCCTCTTCTTGACAGGGAGAATTTTGTTTCCTTGTATGAGGCCTGTCCGCCTGTGCTTCTTCCACCCTTGTCAGGGGCAGAGTTTACCCTGCAGGGGACCCATTCCAGAGTTCAATGTCTGGCTCCTCCTCCTAAGGACACGCCCAGGCCCGAATGGCCATGAATTTGACACCTTCTAATCAGTTGGAGGACTGCTAATGCAGCAGAAGTGCCTGATCAGTTCTGGCCCCTGCAACTACATGGTTTACAATGCCCCAGCTATGCCCCAGCACTCTCAGCAGCTAAGCTAGCTGTTTCTTCTTTTCACAAAGGCTGCTCACCCCTCCTTCTCTGGGGCTTTTGATCCCTGAGCTAGAAAGACCTGGGGTAGGGCCAGCCACTGTTCTGAGACTCACTCCCAATCGGGTCCTCTCTTTTCTCCTCCTCCTCCTCATGAGCTCCATGTGCTTTTTCCACAAAGGGCTGGGGGAGGCCTGCTATCCTATGCCATTTTACCATGTCACCAAGCAGTGCCCAAAAGAAAGACAAAAATAAAGCATATTTTTTATGAAGCTGAAATGAAAGCCCTTAAGACCTGAGTGATTAAACATGAGTAAATTACACACCCATCAACAAGTGGATCAGCTGCTGCTGGTTATAGATCAGACCTAACATCAGGATGGATCCAGAGTAGGTGCAGCGATGCATTCACATGCCCTTTTGAACCGCGCTGCAAGTGCACCAGCCAGAGACTTTTTTAAAGTTCCCAAAACAGGTAAGAATCCCACCCCTCTTTTCCTCCATGCTCAGCGTTATGTCCCCTGCCCTTCCCTTCCTGCCCCTGCCCCAACAACTTGCTGGTGCTGCTGTTGTTCCCGGCTGCCTCAAGGGTAGGGTGAGCTAAAGTACTGCTCCTGTCCTGCTCCAGCTGGGCTGTGCAGGGAGCCAGGCTCAGGCAAAGACAGTGGCAGTGGGCAGGTTCCTTCTCCCTGTCCAATACTCCTGAGTGTTCCCCCAAGCCTGGAAGGAGGCATGGAGAGGGGGTAAACCTGGTCACTGCTGCCGCTGTCTCCAGCTGAGCCCAGATCCCCATGCAGCCCCTCTCCACAGCCTCAGCTGAAGCAGGACAGGAAAGGCTCTGGGGCTCCCTCTGTACCCAGGGAAGCTGGGGACAGCAGCATTGCTGGGTGGAAGGGGGAAATGGGGGGAATGGGAGGGGAAGGGATGTGCTGCTGAGCATGGAGGGGAAGTGAGAAGCAGCCAAGAGCAAGGGAGAAAGTCTTATCTGGTTCAGGGACTTTTAAAATATCCCTGTTTGCTGCTCCTGCAGTATGATCTCCCTGACCCAGGTTGGGGAGGGGACTGGGAGCCAGGGTGAAACTAATGTAGTACCAGTTGCTGCTTCTGTGCCCCCTTTTACAAAAAACCTGGATCTGCCCATGCCTGGCACAGCTTTCATGGTTCATAGTTGTTAGGGTTGGAAGGGACCTGAGCAGATCATAAGTCCGACCCCCTGCCGTGGGCAGGAATGAGTACTGGGGTCAAACGACCCCAGCTAGGTGATTATCTAGCCTCCTTTTGAAGACCCCCAGGGTAGGAACCAGCACCACTTCCCTTGGAAGTTGGTTCCAGATCCTAGCCACCCTGACTGTGAAGTAATGCCTCCTGATGTCTAGTCTGAACCTACTCTCAATCAACTTGTGGCCGTTATTCCCAGTTACTCCCGGTATTGCTCAGGGGAACAGGGACTCTCCCGTCCCCCGCAGGTCCCCCTTGGTAAATTTATAGATGGCCACCAGATCCCCTCTCAGCCTTCTCTTGTGGACGCTGAACCGGTTCAGGTCCCTTAGCCTCTCTTCGTAGGGCCTGCCCTGCTGCCCCCTGACCATGGGAGTGGCCCTCCTCTGGACCCTCTCAATGCTGGCCACATCCCTTCTGAAGTGCGGCACCCAGAACTGGACGCAGCACTCTAACTGCGGCCTGACCAGTGTTGCATAGAGGGGGAGGATCACCTCCTTGGACCTGCTTGTGATGCATCTGTGGATGCATGACAGGGTGTGGTTGGCCTTACTGACTGCCTCCCCACATTGTCGGCCCATGTTCATCTTGGAATCAATAATGACTCCAAAATCCTTTTCTGCCTCTGTGCTGACGAGAAGGGAGTTCCCCAGCCTGTAGGTATGCTGCTGGTTCATCCTCCCTAGATGCAATTCCTTGCACTTGTCAGTATTGAATCCCATCCTATTCTCATCTGCCCACCCCTGTAACCTGTCCGGATCTAGTTGTAGGCTGTCCCACCCTTCTAGTGTGCCCACCTCTCCCCACATCTTAGTGTCATCCGCAAATTTGAACAAGGTGCTTTTCACCCCCTCGTCCAAGTCGCTGATCAAGATGTTGAACAGTGCGGGCCCGAGGACCAAGCCCTGGGGGACCCCACTGCTCACATCCCTCCAGGTCGAAAACGACCCATTCACCACCACTCTCTGGGTGCGGCCCTCTAGCCAATTTGCGACCCACCTGACTGTGTAGACATCAAAGCCATAGTCGCCTAATTTTTTAATGAGAATGGGGTGAGAGACAGTGTCGAAGGCCTTCTTAAAGTCCAGAAAGACTACGTCCACCGCAACATCTGCGTCTAAAGATTTTGTGACCTGGTCATAAAAGGCAACCATGTTGGTCTGACAGGCCCTGCTCCTAATGAACCCATGTTGGTTGCCCCTAAGCATGATCTCCCCTGCTGGTCCCTTGCAGATGTGCTCCTAGATAATTTTCTCAAACAGCTTCCCCAGGACTGAGGTAAGACTAATGGGCCTATAGTTATCCGGGTCCTCCTTCCTCCCCTTTTTGAAAATGGGGACCACATTGGCCCTTTTCCAGTCCTCTGGCACCTGGCCAGAGCACCACGAGCGCTTGTAGAGCCATGCCAGGGGTCCTGCAATGACCCCTGCCAATTCCCTTAGTACCCTGGGGTGGAGATCATCTGGACCTGCTGATTTAAACAAGTCCAGCCCCTCCAGAAGTTCCCTAACTAAGTCCTCTCTGACCCTAGGTCTGGCTGTGGCTCTCCTGAGTCCGTCTGGAATCCCAGTGGGGGGGATGTCTTGGTCCCTGCTCAGAAACATGGAGGCAAATAATTTGTTAAAGAGGTCAGCTTTATTGTCTGGTGGAACCACCAAATTGCCAAGGGTGTCCTGCAGGGGCCCCGTGTTACCTGGTGCCTTCTTTTTACTCCCTATAGATTTAAAAAAGGATTTCTTGTTATCTTTGATTCTGGTCGCTAGTCCTAGTTCTGTTTCCAACTTAGCCTTTCTAACAGCCCCCCCTACAGTCTTGAGCAACGGAGGTATAATCCTCCTTGGTGATGGTCCCTCCCTTCCACCAGGTGTATGCCTCCTTTTTAGCTTTCAGACATTCCTAAATGCATTTGGTGAGCCATGGGGGCTTTTGAGCACTCTTGCCCACTTTGATTCATGTTGGGAGTGTCACCCTTTGGGCTCGGAGGATCAGCTCCTTAAGAAAAGACCACTTGTCTTGGACTCCCAACTCCCTTCCCCTCTGGGACCTCAGTACCTCCTTGACTAATCTTCTTAACTCATTGAGATCGCCCCTCCTGATGTCAAGGGCTATTGCCTTGCTGCAGGCCTTTGACACCCTGTGCTGGATGGTGAATTCCAGTAGGCAATGATCGCTATCACCCAGGTGGTTGAGAATGCGCAGTCCACTCACCAGGTCGTCACCTGTGGCCAGGACCAGATCCAGCAAGGCATTTCCCCTGGTGGGAGTATGCACCTCCTGGGTTAGGTGGAGGTCCTGTATCTCGGCAAGGAACCTATGTGAGCAGTCAGACCTGGCTGACTGCTCCTCCCAGCAGATGTCTGGGTAGTTTAGGTCACCCATGATGACTACGTCCCTTGACTTAACTGCCCCCGCGAGCTGATCTGAGAATTCCTGGTCCACCTCTTCCCCCTGGTTGGGTGGTCTGTAGTAGACCCCCACCGTTAAGTCCCTTTCCCCCCGACCCCCTTGTATTCTAACCCAGAGCACCTCAGTCTGTCCCTCCTCTGACCCAGTGCTGTTTGTTGAGGACGTGTATTGCTCTTTGACATAGAGCGCCACACTCCCACCTTTCCTCCCTGTTCTATCCCACTTGTACAGTCTGTAGCCCTGGATGTTTACCGCCCAATCATGGGTTGAATCCCACCAGGTTTCAGTGAGCCCCACTATGTCTGGGTTTGTGTTAGCTAGCAGGAGGACAAGTTCCTCCTGCTTGTTCCCCATATTACGAGCATTAGCGTAGAGGCATTTAAGGCCTCCTATGGGTGCATGCACCACCCCCTTGATCCTAGGACTATGCAGACACCTGTCATGTAGCTGAGTACTTCTTGTGCTCATCACCTGTCTTGACTAGGAGGTGTCCTCGTGTCCCCCTGTGGCCCCATCCCCCAACGAAGCTAATTTAAAGCATTCCGTATGAAATCAGCCAACCTGGAAGAGAAGACACACTTGCCTTTAGGGGACAGGTGAAGCCCATCTCACCCGAGCATGCCCCCTGTGCGAAAATGCGGGTCATTGTCAAGGAACCTGAGGCCTGCCTGGTAGCACCAACTCCGAAGCTGCCGGTTGACCACTCTGATGCAGGCCTCATGGCGCCGTCTACATCTACTTACTGGGAGAATTGAGGAGAATACCACCTGCACCCCGGTCTCTTTGAGCTTGGCCCCCAGGGCCTTGTAGTCCTTCATGATGTGGTCTGGACTGCTCCCAGCCACATCATTTGTTCCCACGCGGATTAGGACCATGGGATACTGATCCGAGGGTCGAACGAGGTCTGGGATCATGTCTGTAACATCCTGAATCCGAGCCCCAGGCAGGCAGCAGACATCATGTGCCATAGGGTCGGGTCAGCAGATGGGACCCTCCGTTCCCCTCAGGATGGAGTCTCCAATAATGAGGACTCGGCGTTTCTTCCTCGTGGTGTTCCGCCCTTGCTCAGACCGTGCTGTGCATAGAGTGGCACTGGCCCCCCTGGAGGCATCCACTTCAACTTTCTCTTCTAAGGCTGCCAAGGCTTCGAATCTGTTCCCCAGTTGTACTTGGGGAGCCACCACCACGCTAGCCTGAGCAGCTTTTGTTCTAGTGGCCACCTTCTGCCATTCTTCTGCTGTGCATCTCTCCTGCGAGGTCTGTCTGCTGGAAAACTGATCCTGCAGAGAATGGAAATTCGTGTCAATTTTGTCCTCCGCAGCCCTGATCCCCCGTAGCCTGCTCACCGCAGCCTGGAGTTCCCTCACCTGCTCCTCCACGGCCCAAATTCAGGCACAAGAGGGATAGGCAAGGGAGCCTCCAGAACCCTCCCCCACCCACAGCCTCCGGGTCCCCACCAGGCAGCCCCCACAGACGGGGGGCAGGGGGCTGCCAACCCCACCATGGGCTCCGTCTGGGTGGAGGCCTCAGAGGAGCCCAGGGTAGGGGGAGCTGTGGGTGCTAGCCCAGGGGACAGCTGTCTCCTGGCAGGGGCTGGGACATTGCTCCCGGGCTCTGGGGGCTGCCTGCTGCCATAGTGCGCTCTGCTACCACAGCTCAGGCAGGGACAATGTCCCCCTGCCCCAGCCCCAGGGAGGTCCCAGACCCCACTCTGCAATTGCAGGGCCCAGGCTGGGAAAGCCTTATCTCCCAGTGCCAGCTCTATGGTCATGGGGCTGGCACTGGGAGATCCTTATTTCCCAGCCCAAGTCCCGGGATCGCTGGGACAGTGCTGGGAGATCCTTATCCCTCACATTTGCTCTGTCAGGCAGAATCTACATGTGTACTACTGTGCAGTAAGTAATCTAGAGTAAATTTCCTACTTGCATTTGCAGGTAGAAAATTTATTCATGATTAGAGCCAATTACTGTGCAGCATGTGTCTACACGTGTACATATGAATGCTTACTATCCAGTAATTCGCTCTACTGCGCGGTAAAGCATCTTGTGTAGACGTGCCCACAGGCACCTAAGTGCGATTCTATTCCACCCTATTCCAGTTCCTGAAAATTCATGAATGCATTTACTTTTGTAACACACTATCTTCTTAAGATTGAATCACAAAAGGCAGCAAGGACCCACTCATCTTTTGCATTAACTCTTCTTCAGGAAATTAAGTGGGGAAGAGAGAGAGGGAGAAGTGCAGTTAGGCATCTAAGCTGACTTATGTACCTTAACAGGTGGAATAGAATCTGTTGCTACAAGTTTCTACTGTTGTACACTTTTATGGATTACACTAATCAACCAAGCAGATAGATCAGGATTCTCTAACTGGAAAGCAGACAGTTATCAGAGGTACTGAGCTTCATTGTGTCACCACAAAAGGGACGAAAAGTCTTCAAAAGGCCACAAGCAATTGTGAATGAAAGTACTGAGCTTCAGCATTGTATTCTCTGTGGGCTCAGATCAAGCATAGTCCTCTTGAAGGCTGGCCTCTTGAAGGCTCAGATCAAGCATAGTCTATGCTTATCTAGCAAGGGAAACACCGTGACCACGGGGGCAGTCTTCTTAGCCACACTGGGGAAGACTGCTCTCCTGGCACGGGGATAGTACCTGCCAAGGTAATGTATAGAAAACCTCCCACTTAGCTGCTGAAGTGGGAATGTCTTGGCTTTAAGCCTACTTTATGGAAATAGGAAACTGCTCTCTGGCTTGCCCCTGGGGCCTTACAGCTGCGGGCAAGCAAAACTTGAGGGCATCCAAACCCCAAGCCTCCGGGCTTAGGCCAGCAAGTAGGATGCTCACCAAAGGTTTTAGAAACATCTGAAGTCCCAGATGGGGGCGTGGAGGATGTTTGCCAGTAGTAGGGCCACTTATGGTTCTGGACTGACTTGTGGATTTGGAATTTGATTTGGCAAATTTGGCTTGGAATACGGAAAATTTAAATAAATAAATAAAAATAAATAGGAAGACGGTAATGAAAATATACTGAACAAATGGCTTTAAGCAGCAAGGCTAACTGCAAGCTATATCCAAATGACTCGGCCTACAAAGCTAGCTATGCCACAATATCCAACTTTTAGATGTCTGGCTCCCAGTGTTAGACTCCATACACAGTGCAGAGGGTGAACTAGTTGCCTCAGAAACATGATCCAAAAATCCTACTTGCTGAGTGGGGATCTGCCTGCAGATAGCCTGTAAGGAACCCTAAGTGCAGGTGTGTTGGCAGTCCTGCCAGTGTCGGGATTGTTGGGGAACATCTCTGCCCTTTGGGACCTAGAGCCCAGCTCCCAAGAGGTATCTACTTCTAAGGGTAGAGCCTGGCAGGTATTTTTTGACAGATTTGAGCAGCACTGGCTTTTTTAAAATGCAGAGACAGGTCTTTATATAAGACCACAAAGTGGTTAGACAGACCACTCATCCAAGACACAGAAAACCAGGGTTCAAGTCTCTCCTCAGCTGGGGGGTGGGGGTTCAAAGCCACATCTGCCTGCCAGGAGAGTGCCCTCAGCACCAGACTGTGGGACACAATGCTGAAGCTGGGCACAATGCAACAAAGAGTACAACTACTGAGAAGGTGAGCAGGGCTGAGGGAACCTGAGAGCAGAGTCTAGCAAGGATTGCACTCATTGGGGAGGTGGGAAGTCCTGGGGTCCAGTCCCTGCTTCCTGTTCCTGATGCGTTCACACATTTTTCCATTAGACCAGCAGTGCTCAACTTTCTGGCCCCACTTCCCAGATGACTGGTGTGAGGTCAGTCTGCGCGCCACACTGAATGATAGAAAATTAGGGTTGGAAAGGACCTCAGGAGGTCATCTAGTCCCACCCCCTACTCCAAGAAGCATCATCCCCAACTAGACCATCCCAGACAAGGCTTTGTCAAGCCCGGTCTTAAAAAACCTCCAAGGATGGAGACTCACAACTTCTCTGGGTAACCTGTTCCAGTGCTTCACCACCCTCCTAGTGAGAACGTTTTTTCCCTAATATCCAACCTAAACTGCCCTTGCTGCAACTTGAGACAATTGCTCCTTGTTCTCTCACCTGCCACCACTGAGAACATCCCATGGGCAGGGATGGTCCTGGGAGCAGGGGCCAGAGCCAGTGGCAGGAGACAGCGCAACCCCGACAGGAGCCTGCAGGTGGCGCTGTGGGAGTGTCCCTGCCCACGGAGACTACAGCTCCCAGCGTGCATCAGGCGCCGCGCTGCATGCCGGGAGTTGTAGTCTTGGCGGCTCAGCCCAACCCCTTGCCACGTGCGAGGCGGGAACAGTAGCCCCGCCCCTTTCCCCGCAGTGGCTGGGATACAGGCTCCACCCCTATTTGCAACCTGGCCCTCCCTCAGGACCCTGGTGGGACTGACAGCTATGCGCCTGTTTCTAAAAATGCATGCTTGAGGCAACAGCAGTTATGACCCCACCAGACGCTTAGTGTGAATGCCCACGGGGAGGTTTCTAGAGCCAGCGGCAGTATCGGCGAGGCAGGTTGCACCTCAGAGAGCCCCATGTGTCTCTCAGTCCGTCAGGCAGCACCGTGGGCGCCACAACGGGAGGGGCGGGGTCCTTCCTCCC
>NW_005842130.1:1889924-1945261 GCF_000455745.1 Alligator sinensis | reverse complement strand
CCTCCAGCAGGTACCGTTCCGCTCCCCCCCCAGCCAGTAGTGGTAGCGCCCTGATGAGGGAGGGGGACAGGGGCGAGGACTCTCCTTGCGGAGCGGGGGCACTCATTGGGCGCGGGAAGATTCCAAATGTGTGCGCGGGGGGCGGGGTCCCCTTCCAAGCGCTCATTGGGTGCAGGAAGGTTCCGTGTGTGTATACATATAGACATATATGTGCGTACGTGTGTGTGTGTGTGTACACACATACATTATATATATATGCGTAGTTAAAATGCCTCTTGAAACAAACCAAAGGCCGGATTCACTATCCATTGAATTATTGGCAGAGTTTTCGTTGCTTTCAGTGGCGGCAGGATCTGGCTCTAGGTTTAGACTGAATCTGTTATAAAAGCTGTAGTCTGTTTGTCTGTCCATAATGCTTTATTCACACTCTGATTGGCGGATGGAAACAACCAATCAGAGTGTGAATACAGCGTTTGGACAGGAGGTAGTAGGATGGCATGGTGGTGGGGAAGCTGGCACAGCTGGCCCACACCCCCCCTCCACTGCGCTGCTCCCTGGAGCTAGTGGCAATGGAACTGACGGAACAGAATAGGGGGCTAGGTGAGCAGAGCTGGTCTTGCCCCCCACCCCCCCTTGCTCCTTAGAGGTGGCAGCAGTGGCATGGAGGGGGGAGTGGTGTTGGGACACCATGTGGGGGGGGGGAGGTGAGATCAGTGCTGCGGCCTCGCCCACTTTTTCTCCCATGTTATTCTTTCCCGATGTGGGGGCATCCGCGGGGAAGGGGGGCAGCAGACCAGGACCAGCGGGGAACGGAGCGGGTCCGGCCTTGAAACGCTGTGGGGGGGCATGCCAGGCCCAGCCCTGAAACAAGTCGAGCCTGGTGCCGGCCCCACAATGGATGGTATAGGTGTGGGGGGCTGCGCCAGGCCCTGCAACAGCAGCGGGGGGTGGGCAGACCTGGTCCGGTGGCAGAGTAGGGGCACAGGGGAGCAGGCCTGCACCCTGTTCTCCTTCTCCCTCCCCCAGCCCAACTCTGTGTAGGAGGCTTTAGCACGGGGTGGGGGGGGGAGGAACGAGGTCGGAGCCATTGCAGTGAGGTGGGGAGTGGCCTTGAACCCAAACTGCTGGGGGAAGTGGGGTCAGGCCTGAAGCGACTGGGGGAGGGAGAAGGAGAACAGGGTCAGGCCTGAATTGTGGGGGACGGGGCCAGGCAAAGTGAGCAGTGATGCAAGGCCCAGGGACGCTGGGCTCTGTCCCCGCCGGCTTCCTGGGTGGCAGGGGGAGGGAAGCGAGCCTGGCCCTGGGCCTCTGTTCCAACCCCACCATCCTGGCAGGCCATGGAGCAGATGGGCTAGTGGTGCTCGCCCTGGCCCCCCTGCTCCCTGCAGGCTGTGAAAACAGAGGCGGGGCAAGACCAGTGCTGCTGGTCACGCCCCCCTGGTATTGAACACAGTGGTGATGGAACGGTTGGGGGGGTGGGCAGCCCAGCCCCAAAATGGTGGGGGGAAGAGGGGAAGCGGGCCAGGTCCTGAAGATGGGGGAGGGAGGAGGCGGGAAGCGGGGCTGGACACAGGCTGCTGTCCACGGCCACGCCCCACCTACCCCCCTGTCATTTTTGACGGACAGTTGGCTAGTTTTTCTTTAAAAGCTAAGGTTTCCTTTTTTATATTGTTTTTAAAATAAGCCTATGGTTTGAGCTGTTTGGTTTTTCAGAAGTTGTTAATGTACAAGATGGTTTTGTTGAATGTTGCGTGTTTTTCATAGTGAACCTTATTTCTAGATAGGATTTTTTTCCCCCTGTGGCTGTAATGGATTGCTTTTGTGCTTCTTCGAATTTTGCTTATTTCAGAAAAGACTGAATAAATATCAAGTAAAAAAACCCCAACAAAACAATATTGTAACAAATGTTAATAATGCTGCAGAAATATGACTTTAGATGTTATCTGATCCTTTGTCAGATTCACATAACACCTGTAGGCTGGATAAAGATTTCTCAGTTCCTTGGATAATTCCCGCACAGAGCAGGAGAGATGCAGAAAGGTGTTAGATCAGTGGTGCTCAGCTTTGTGGCCCAGAGGTCTAGATGCGTGGCTTTTTGGCTAAGATCACACCAGAAAGGGAAGGGGGCTTCTGAACCCCAAGGCCTCCGGGCCTGGCCCTTGCACATTGGATGCTTGCCTGGATTTGGGTCATGTCTGAAGCCCCAGACTCATGGTTCTGGGAGGGAGGATGCTTGCCGTAGAGCTACACAGACTCAGTTGAATTTTGGAACTTGCCTACTGGGCATTGCGCAGTTGAATTTGGTACTGGTTTGGCCTTGATGAAGATAAAGATGAAGGGGAAAAAAAAGGTGTTAGATCAGTGGTACTTACCCTTTTCGCTCTGCGGTCCACATGAGTGGCACAGGACCCATCTGTCAGCCAGATTAGGTTTGGGGCCCAGCGCCACCCCATCCCACTCCTTTTGTCCCAGCATTTGGTCCCAGAGCTTCAACACCACCCTCTCCCAACCCTCCTACACTGGGATTGGGGCCTGGCACTATCCCTGCCAAGGCCTACCCACTGGGATCCAGTGTGTGCGGCCAAGGGCTCCCCATGGGTCCAGAGACTTGGCAGTAGGGCAGTGATGCCACTGCTCTCCTGCTGCCAAATTTCCAGACCTGTGGGGAGCCTCACAGGCCAGAGTTTTAGCCACCTATGTGTTAGATTAATCAACATGAGTATTACTAGTTAATAAACATCCTTGATTTGTGCACATACAGTAGACCCCCGATTTACTTGAGTATTGCATTCCGAGGGAATTTTGTGTAAGTTGAATTCGCAAGTCAGGGCAACTTTCCCCATAGGAAATAATAGAATAGTGAGGGGTTGCATACTACAAACGTACCTTAGTCATAGCTTTTTTTCCCCTTTTCTCAGGGGAATCGCCTTTAGGAGGCATGTCTAGTGTCTCACCTGTGCATCTTGAGATGCCAGTACCACAGTGGTGGCACAGCTCCGCTTGATTCCACCTGCAGATCTTGTGAGGTGTTTGCATATATATGCGAGTCTCGCAAGCATTCGTGTATATATACACGAATGACGTGCATCTCGAGGAGCATTTTCCAGTCCAGACCCTAATAAAAAAAATCGCATAAACACGAGACACGTGTAAGTTGGAATCACATAAATCGGGGGTCTGTATGTTGTTTATGAATTCTTTTGGGAGTGGAGCTGCTCTACTACTTACTTTTCTTTCTTCTTTACAGAATTTAAATGAGTATGTAGCTGCATTAATTGCACTGAAGCAAAAAATATTTGACACAGAGTAAGTACAAATGCTCTTTTTGTGCAAATACGCCTTTACCATTCTTAAGTTTAGTAGTTTTGTTTAGGGGAGATAGCACGACAAAGCTGTTTTGGTATAAATTCTTTATTGTCCTTGTGGATGTTGGTTTTCAAGGGATTGTTACTTCCTCAGGGAGAAGCTCAAGATGAGACTGTGAAGATTGTTGTGAGCACAGAAATGGAATGTCCATGATACATAGAGAGACATCATGCTATGTGTTCATATCATTTCAGCCCTTCTTATTTGTTTAGCTTTCAACCTTGTGATAAATATTGCAAAAATGTTTCTAATGTGTGCAGGAGTGGGTAAAAAGGAACATGTAGGAAGCAAAGAAAATGTTAGCTTTGGAAGTAGAGTCTGAGAGTTATGATTTGAAGTGTAAGCCTGTTTCTTCCAGATACTGATCCATTTTACTAGTTACCTTTTTCATTTAAATATGGTGTGCAGGAATGAGTGTGTTTCATTAGAAGAGTCTGGAGACAATTTAATAACAGCAGTAAATGCTGCTGTGTAATACAAAGCTGATAACTTATTTAAAATTAAATTTACTGATTGCACAGCTTTCAAGTATGTTTCAGATTAACTGGGTTTCTTCAAAATGTCAAATATTAAAACTTGAGTTTAATGTAACAGAGATATTGTTTATATTTTCAACTTGTAAATCAAGTAACTCTAAAACTGTGTGTGTTACAGTGATATGGAAACTTAAACTTTGATTGTCCAAGTTAGACAGAAAAATGAATAGAAATATCACCCATGTCAGCAGTTTGTATTCTCTGCTTTCTTACAGCCGCCTGCTGACGGACTATCAACAGAAGTGTGATGATATCCTTTTTCATTTGAATATTTTGTGATATTGGGAATGTTTCATTTCATGAATGGGGCTTTAGGTATTTCTGAAGTTAAAAATTAAGATTAGAAGCTAATTTGGCCCGAAATATTGAACGTAATGTATAGATTCCGGGAGGGTTGGGACAGGTGTTCAGAATTGGATACTTATTCCCACTGTAACCTGAATGCATTTTTTTTATAGTAAAGCCAGAGGGAAGAATTATTGGATCAGGGTGTGGTCTAGGGGAATTTTACAGTGGTTGTAAAAGATGCATGGCAGTGTTTTCATGTTGTGTTTTTTCAGTTTATTCACTCTATTCATGCACTTACAACCCTTCTGCTGTACTGCTAGACATTGTTTTTACTCCTGCAAAGGATCATTGTGGAAGGAGGCAATAATTTGATTTTGTCATCCAAGCTGCTGATTGGATTCTTGTATAGCTTTTTCTTTCCATTCTTAACACTTATGAAATTATCAGAGGAAACTGTAACTACAATTTCTTCCTTAACAAGACACCACAGCTTCAGTTTGCTGAAAGGTAAGAACAAAATTCAAGTTTAAGGCAGACTGTTTGAATCTCGGCTTAGACTGGGAATTATTCTAGTGAAGGAAGAGGGATGTTTGACACAAATAGTTGTATGGCTGGCAGTGCTGCTGTGCTAAATTCCCTGTGGGGACATATCATAGCAATGGCAGTGTCATGTAGCTTCCTAGTGACCCACAGTCTTTTTTGCTGTGGTCCTACCCCTTGGCATGTGCCCTAAAGCAGGGGGCAGCAACCTTTTTCTGCCTCAGGCTAGAGTTTGTAACCCAGAACCCTGCTGTGGCTTGAAAATCACCATCCCCTGGAGAGCCCAAGCTACTTTGCTTTCCCTGGCTGCAGATAACTGGCCCTTCTGCAGCAAGGATAGCACTAGTAAGGGTGGACTATTCAGGGGATAGGCGGATCAATGCAGTTGTATGCTGGCTGGGTTGTGCCTTCCTGTGGCAGGGCACCTTCGGTGCCTGCCACTTTAAGAGCCAGAGCAGGCAGCGGGTCAGCCAGCAGGTGTGTGCCAGGGGAATAAGGAGGTCACATTACTGCAGGAGGGCCCTGGGATTGGAGGAGGAGGCTGAGCAACCTCCTGTTTTAATCCAGGCCCTCAGGGCTGAGGCAGCAGTCTGCTGCTGGCAGCCGGAAGAACAACACCCAGCTGAGCTTCTGCTCATGGAACATCCTTGGAGGTAAGGGCAGGAGCTATGGGGATGGTAGGAGGCTCCTGGTCCTGGGTATGACTGAGAACTGCATGCTTCTGGGGAAGGATGGCCTGGTGGGAGTGCCTGTGGTAGAGGAGTTCCCCAGAAATGCCAAGCCAGTTGCCTCCCCAGTGAAAGACAGGTAGGGGTGTCTTATAACTCCAGCCCCCACAACTTAGTGGGTAGTAGAGCAGGCAGTGAGGCCAGGCACGTCTTTGGACACCTGAGCCCGTGGAGGTAAAAGGTAGTGGGGCCAGGCATGCCTAGGGAGAGCCTGATTCCCGTGGGGTGCAAGACCCATGGTCCCAGCATGGGGCCTGAGTGTTGGCCCCAATGAGGGGGCATAGCAAGAGAATGGGCCACGTAGAGTAGGGCCTCAGGGGAGGCCTGAAGGGCTGTGCAGTAGTGAGTGTACAGTAGGGTTGCCAGGGGTGACGTGAAGGGCTGCACTAGAGTAGTTTAGGGTGTGAGCCCCAGTGAAGGGGAGTAAATTGTTACCCCAGTGAGAGGGCGAAGGAGTAGCCCCAGCGAGGGGGACAGAGGAGTTGGATCCCATTAATTCCTCAAATGAGGTGAGGCTGAGGTTTGGGTCAGAGAATGACTCCAGTAAGTCCACAAACATTGTGAGGCTGTGTGTGGGTCATAAGTTAAGAACTTTGGCTCAGTATTAGAGCCTGGGGAGCGATAGTGAGTAGCTTAGAGCACAGTGTGGTGGCACAGTGACGGCAAGTTCCGGGGGGGAGTGAGAGTCCTGTGTGAGACTCTGGAGCATGGGTCGTGGTGTGATACACTGTGCAATATGGATGCCATATGTGAGGCATGGGACACAGTGTAGGGGAGGGTTATGTGAGGCATGGGACACAGTTTAGGGAAGGTTGGAGCCGTGTGTAACGCCCTAGGCATTGGGGCATTTAACGGGCAGCCTTCCGCATATTACATCAAGTTTATTTAACAGCAAGTTGTGGCAGGAGAGACGGGGCAGACTGCCCTAGACAGAGGGGTGGGCCGGTATGATGACTGGCTATGAGTAGTCCTCTTTGTCACACTTCCCCAGGTTATATCTAACCTCTTCATGGGCTGGATTAAGCCCATAGGCTACAGGTTTCCCAACTTCTGTCCTAGAGCATGTCAGTCTTTGTCCTTGGGCGTGGGGCATACTTATAGCCTTCTCCATTATCGTGTCCTGGCAGAAACCTTCTTAGTTCTGGTACAGAACTTTTGTGCTATGTAAAAAGTCCCCAGGGGCCTTTAGACAGCATGCAGATCTTACCTGTTGTATGGGTTCAAAATGAGGGTTTGGATGACTCACATTTTTAATCAGTGAAGAAGGCAGAGTTACACTTCTTTGTGTAATCTGTGAGTCAGAATATGCCTCTAGGGATTTGGCACTCCTCTCAGGTCTCTTTTTTTAAATCAATCCCTATGCATAAGTGCACTTGGCTTAAAACGTGTAACAAACATACTTGTTTTTTTACACATTTTAGGCCAAGTTCACTTATGCAGCACACACTTTTAAAGCACACTGTTTAAAGCATCTTGAATCTTGTATGGGAGACTACAAAATAGGTGTTTTTTTTGCCATAGTCAGCAGAAGTACTGCACTAAATTTGGATTTTTTATCTTTTGGTTATCTCTTCATTCTCTTAACTGTGTGTTTCAGAGAGAACAGCACTCTCCGTAACCAAGTAGAACAGATGCTGCAAAAAATCTCACCTCTAGAGAAATGCCAAGAAGAGCTGGGGTCTTTGAAAGCAGAACTGGAAGAGAAAAAGGTAGTCTTGTGAGGAGCATGAGGCTGATTTAAATGCTGCTTGTGAAACGTGCACGTATAGTTTTAATACATGCAATTAGGATAGAGGCCATTTTTTTTGTCAGTGTTTTGTTTTTGTTTTTTAGTCCAAATCCCTTTTCTTCATTTTTAACTAAGCAATATCTTGGGGTGAGCTCAGGCCTTCTTCCAACTACTTGGCAGCTGTGAGTTCCAGATCTTCAAATGTTGTCACCCTGGTTCTACAGATAGCCTATAGATTCTGTCACATTACTTGCAGAATAAAATGTTACTCATTGCAAGTAAGATGGTAGAATCAGGCCCATACTGTTAGAATAGCTTTCTTAGAACAGGATATTTGAGAGTTGTTACATACTTGGGAATATTTAGGATGTTCTCTTATATGTGAGATTTAACTTTACTTAAGTGAAACTATGCTGAATGTCCCAAACGTCAAGGTTAAATGTAGAAGCGCTAGCATGTGTAGTTTTGATAATGTATATGTCCTGCATGGGTTCTACTTGAGCCTGTGTTTTTATTTTTCATACAGCAGTATTGGGCTGGATCATTACTAGTCCAGGTGAAAAACCAAGATACTGCCTAGGTCTGGCAATTCAGTGCTGAGTTGCAGGGGAGTCACTCAATGGTCTTAGCCCTGTGTTCTTCAACTTGCCATGGTAATTCTTAAAAGGGGTGTTTGTATATTCTCACTGGTGAGAATGGCACCCACAGTGCATGACACACACTCACAACCTTCTTTCAAAGCTGTGTCTAGTAGCTTTCCCACATGCATGCCAACATAGTATTGAATGTTAGGCTTTTTTTGTGTTTTAGTATAACTTGCTACCCTAAGTGGGACCCTTGACTTACCATGTGTCAGAAGCCTGTAAGAAATTTTTCAATATGATTTGTGCTTGAAGCTTTTCTAAGTTGGGTGGGAGCTGGTAATATTGTTGCATTGAAATCTCAGTGTTGATGGTTCTGCTTTGGAAAGACATTGCAGGACTCCAAGTGGAATGTTTGTATTGAGAGGTGTTGTTTGTAGCTATGTTGGTCTAAGGACATAGGCAGGCAAGGTTCTCTGGGTAAATCTGCTATCTTTTATTAGACTAACTAAAATAGTTGGAAAAATTATTTGCAACCTTTCAGGTACAAACAAATACCACCAAATTTGCACTGAGGAGAAAGCTTGCGCTCGTCACCTCAACAAATTTCAAAAGGGCTTTTACTCAGCAAGGAAACTTCTCCACAGAGAGAGATCACATGTTTGAAAGAGCCACCCGAATACCATGTGAAGAATTGCTGCAGTACAATAAGAAAATTCCCATGAATTGCACACCATTAGTTATTACATACCATTCCTCCCTGGGACCTATACAGAAAATCCTCAAACAGTTGCAATCCATACTAGAAGAAGACCCAATTCTTAGACAGATCTTCCCAGAGCCACCCATCCAGGCCTTTAAATAAGCATGAACCTCGCCAACCTCATCCCCAGAAGCAAAGTTCCTATGGTCCAAAACACACCAAATGGATATAGACCACAACATGACAAGAAATGTAAAACCTGCCAAAGTCTCCACCACTTCCTCAATAAGTACACCCCACAACAGAACCATCACCATTTCTGTACCTCCAGAAATGTATTGCATCTCATCCAGTGCAGTAAAAGCTCTGATGGAAAATATGTAGAAGAAACCAAACAACAACTGCACACCAGAATGAATGCACACTGAAAAACTATCAAAGACAGAAATACCCAATTACCTCTGGGTGCACACTTTTCACAAGATAACCACTTGCTCTCCAATCTCTCAGTTTAATCCTCAAAGGGAATTTTACAAAACACCGTTCACAGACAAGCCTATGAACTTCACTTCATCAACCTACTGGATACAAAAAATCATGGTCTAAATATAGACATTGGATTTATGGCACATTATAACCTGCCCACTATCTGATACCCCAGGTTACTTCTCTCCAATTTACCAGCCACATTTTTATCACCAGGTCACTGTTTTCCTTTATTCCCCCCAACCTGCTTCTCACCCATTGTCTCTCACCCCCTCTGAACCTCACTGCTTGGCATTTGTATTTTCACTGACCTGCATTCTTGCGCACTGGATTCTATCCCATCTAAGATGAGCGCAGAACAACTGCAGCTGCTCCCTCTGCCTGAAGAAGGGTGCTTGTACCTGAAAGCTTGCAAAGAAGTATTTTTCCAACTATTTTAGTTGGTCTAATAAAAGATATCAGGTTTACCCGAAGAAACTTGTCTGCCTATGTTTGTATTGATTCATTTTCCCATGGTACTCTTAGCTATCAAAGCTTTTCACCTTTTCTAAGTAATTAAAATTTCCTAGTGTTAGACGTTGCTGACTAACCCAATTTCAAAATGTAAATGATTCGCATTATTTCCCTGATTTTCCCTGTGTGCTGGGGAAAACATTAGTGGTTTTACTAGATAGACGTTCCAGATCCTTTTCATTTCAGCTCTTGCCTTCTTGGCACGTTGAACTTTCGGGTGACTTTGCCTCGAGGAAGGCATGATATGGCTAAAGTTGTGAAGCTTTGCTTCTCAGCAATTTTAATGGTACTATTTGCTACTTTATTTTTAATTTATTTTCCTCACCATTTCTGTAGAAACATCTATAAAACTTTTACTCTCCAAGTGTGGGGAGTTTACTAGATTTATTAACTACTACCTTTGAAGAAAATGAAGCTACTTCTCATTCTTAGTTTCGGTCAGCACTGAAGCAAATTATCTTTTATATCGTTCTTTAGTCAGTACTTCAGGGATCTAGTACTTTATTGATTAACATTAGTTCCTTTTCTGGTAAAAAAAAAAAAAAAAAATAACAGAAGGTCCTAAGGGTTGTACCATCTAAAACAGTTTTACTCTGTATGTTAGTTTTGTATTTCACTCTAATTAAGTACTGAAAGCACAGACCCAAAGGAAATATATCTGTTACGTTTTGTACCTGTAGAGAACATGAATGACATACAAGATGGTTTCTTTTCTAGTTTATTTGTTCTGTTTTTCCTAGTGTTAGAAGTTATTTTTTTATACGCAATTTTTTTCCGACCAGTTGTTTCCATGAGGATATATTCTCAATTGTCATTTTCTTTATTTACAGAGTTCTCTTAAGATTTACCAGGAGAGTCATCTGGAATATATTCGGGTGAAAGAAGAAGTCACCAAAAGTGATGCTGCGTAAGCAAATCTTTTTGTGTCCGCTTACTCTTGTATATCATGCTTATGGCAATAAGTAAACTACCTGTAAATTGTCTTGTATTTGCTGTATGCTTATATGAACAGAGATGCTTGTAAATTGTGTGTACACATGTCATAGCTGGGGCTGGAAACAATGCTGATATTTAAGCAAGCACTTTCCTATTTTCAGTTGCTGATGAAAACTTCTGAAAATTTCAGCATAGGTGGTTAAATTTTGATAAAGTCATCTGGAAAAATGGCAGACTGACTTTGACAGTTTCAGTGAAGACAGCCAGCTGTTTGAGTACAAGGCTGCCCCTCTTTTATAAGAAAGTAAAATGAGCTTTGCTGATAAACTAGTACGTTTATGATTGGGAGCAAGGACTTGCATTTTGGCAAGGAGTTTCATCCTGGGGTCAGAGATCTCTTTGCCAACTGTATAAAAATCTACATAGATTAAATTGAGTCACAAGTCTCTGGAACTAGTTGTACACAGTAGATGATGGTTAGAGGCTGGCAGCAATGGTCTTTAAAAGTGGAATCTTGTTTGGGCATGTTGTAGCAACTGAGCAGGCTTTTCCTGCTATTTGTTTCTGCAGATGGCTAGCATTGAGCCTAACATGGAGCACAGCAGCTGTAGCAGAGAATATAGAACCTAGGCGCAAGTCCTGTGATCATAGAATCACAAAAAATTAAGGTTGGAAGAGACTTCGGGAGGTCATTTAGTTCGCCCCCTTCTCAAAGCAGGACCACCCCCAATTGTATTATTCTATATTATCCCAGCCAAGAGTGTCTAGCCAGGTTTTAAAAACCTCCAAGGATGGAGATTCTACAACTTTTCTAGGTAAGTTGTTCCAGTGCTTTACTATGCTCCTAATGAGAATTTTTCCTAGCATCTAACAAATTTCCCTTGATGCAGCTTCAGAGCATTGCTCCATGTTTTGTTGTCTGCCACCACTGAGAACAGTCTAGCTCCATCCTCTTCCCTTCAGGTAGTTGATGGGTGCTATCCAGTCCCACATCAGTCTTCTCTTCTCCAGACCAGATAAGCCCAGTTCCATGAGTTTTTCCTTATGAGTCATGTTTACCAACCCTCTAACTATTTTTGTTGCCCTCCACTGGACTTTCTCCAATTTGTCCACATCCTTTCTGTAGTGGGGGCCCCATAACTGGACGCAGTACTCTAGATGAGGCCTCACCAGTGCTGAAGAGAGAGGACTGATCACTTCCCCCAATCTGCCAGCAACGATTCTATTAATGCAGCCCAGTATGCCGTTAGCCTTCTTTGCAGCAAGAGCACACTGTTGGCTTATATTCAGCTTATTGTCCCCTGTAACCCCCAGGTCCTTTTCTGCAGAGCTGTTGCCTAGCTAGTTGGTCCTTAGCCTGTACTTATACATGGGATTGTTACACCCTAAGTGCAGGACTTTGTATTTGTCTTTACTGAACCTCATAAGATTTTTTTTTTTGATCCAATCCTCCAATTTGTCAAGGTCTCTTTGAATCCTAGCCCTATTGTCCAGCATATCTACTACCTCCTCACTCCCTTCCCCCAGCTTGGTGTCATCTGCAGACAGGCTGAGTGTGCACTCCATCCCATCTTTAGGTCATTGATGAAGATGTGGTCACTAGATCATTACATAAAAGGAACAGCACTTTCTTCCTTTCCAACCCTGTTTTCATAGAATCATAGGGCTGGAAGTTTCATAGAAGTTAGGGCTGGAAGAGACTTCAGGAGGTTATATAGTCCAACCCCCTGCCAGAGACAGGATCATCCGAACAATAATGAGTAAATGCTTCTAACCTATTATTATGACTACACAGGTAACCCTGTCACACAACCACAAAGCATAGATAGCATCCTATGGCAGCAAGTAAAAGCAGACGGTCAACAGTGACCAATTTCCTGCTGCTGCAAGGGTTATTAAAATATGCTTGAGAGACCCATGGAAACTGGCAACTCCTCTCCGCCCCACCGCACTGTCAAAGAAGACAAAAACCTCTGCAGTCTGTACCAGTCTGATTGCGGGTAAAATTCCTTCCTGACCCCAGATATGATGATTAGTCTGTCCTTGAGTGGAAGGGCAAGACTCTGTAACCAGGTACCTTCAAGTTTAAGTCCCAGCAGAAGCATTGGTACACCCCAGTCAAAATCCCCAGCCTTGTTGCTGCCAATGTCCAGTGCTTCTGAGAGAGGTGAAAAAGCCCCCCTGACACTTGTAGCAACAGGAGAGGAAAACATTCCTTGTCTGCCTCATGTGGCAACCAGCAAAGCGCAGAAGCCTGGGAAATACCCTGAGCATAGCATAGATATAGAGACTCCTAGGTCATCCCTGACCAGTGCTTATCCAGCCTCTTCTTGAACACCACCAACAATGATGGAGATTCCACAGCTTCTCCAGACAGTCTATGCCTTTGTCTTGCGTTCTTCTAACGGTGAAGATTTTTTTTCCAGACATCCAATCTAAACCTACTTTGCTGCAACTTCAAGCCATGGGTCTGTGTCCTGCTCTCTGCAGCAAGAGAGAAAAGGTGTTCGCCCTCATCTTTATGGCAGCTCTTCAGCCTTTTCAAATGTGTTGTAAATTTAACTCCAGGAGATGGGCATCCCAGAAGCCAAAACTTTGGGTCACTTACTCAGGTTCTAGGTTTTGGAGTGCTGAGAGTACTTCCGATGCTGAGAAATGTTGGATTTACTTAATACCATAGCTAGTTGTCTGTGCAGTGTTCCTAGGGATGAATGTGTAATAAAAATGTAAGTTGTAATACTCTTTTATACTCCTTTTGTATGAACAGGAAGAAGAAACTGGAAGCCAAAGTGAAGAAACTTGAAGGTAATTATAAGTCAGCATAAAAGTGATAATGGCCATACCTTGCTTAGTCTTTCAGTTTATTTGTAATTATCTAATTAAGTAATTGTGTTAAGTGGAAATTAAGGAGTTCAGATCACATGTAAGCAAGGATAGAATTATGGGACCCTTGAAGAGGTTAAGAACTTAGTTTGTACCAGAATTATGGGCAAAATGATTTGGAAGAATGAGGACTCTGACTGGGGAACAGATTTAGAGATTTTTTTCAGGAGTGCTTTTAAAGGTGCTATGTTTTTGAACAATAGGCGGGATATATTGTTGGTATTGAAGACTTGAAGAAGAGGAGGAGATGTTGTCCAGCAGATCTGTGGGGAGCCCTGTGGGCCAGATTATTTGGTGCCAGAGGCCAGATCTCACCCATGGGCTGGGGAGTTTAGCACCTGGTCAGTGAAAGGAAAAAAGAAATTTTAGGACTGTTAGGCAGAAAATGCCAACAGAATTTGCTTAGGGTCTGAGTGAGGAGAGATGTAAAGAGGAAGGAGTTGGAGATGGAGTCCCATGTGTAGGCCTGGTAGCCCTGGAAGATATTGATGTTACTTGTGATGGTGAATGAAAGTATGAGAGAATTTGGAAGGAAAGGTTATGGGCCGGCTATTGGTCACCGAGTTTAAGATAACAGGTGTCTAAAGCCAGGGTGTCTGAAAATTGATAAATTTGAGAATGAGCCATAGTATTCTACTCCAAAGTAGTTGAATCATGTCCTGGGAGTCTCTGGGGACTTCTGTAAAGTCCCCAAAGCGTGGAAAAAGCCCTCTCCTTTCCCCTCTCTGCTCAGAGGCACATTTCCTCCCTTTTGCTTCCCCCCACTTCCCCACCTGCTGCTACTGCTTTCCCTGCTGTCTGAGGGACCAAGAATGTTTTCTGTTCCAGCTCCACAATGTGGGGATGGGCTCAGCTGGGAACACTGACAGTAGCTGAGGTGATGGGCAGGGGGTTCTTCCTTCCTGTGCCTGCTCCTGTGGCTGGGGGGGACTGGGCAGGGTGGGAGAATGCTCTCTCCACTGCTACTGCTGTCATTGTGCCAGGTGAGCCCAGCCCCCTTGTAGCGTGGCTGGATCAAACACGGGTGGCTTTGAAGATTTCCCCCACCCCAGGACAGTGGGGAAAACAGTAGCAGTAGGTGAGGAGGAAGAAGAGGGAAGGGGATGTGCCTCTAGATACAAAGGAGAAGGAGTTTGTTACTGCTTTTGGGACTTACTGTATTTTTGAGCATATAGCCCGCCCACGGGTATAAGCCACACCCATGTATAACCCGTGGAAAATTGTATGTTTGTAAATTAGTCCATGTGTACACCGCACCTGTGTCTTCCCCTTGGCAGCATATACACAGGGAGGTGGTGCACTCCGGCTGGCCCCGGCCCCCGCAGCAGCGGTGGCACATCCCGGCCTGCCCAGGCCCAGCGGGGAGGCGGCGCAGCCCTCCCCAGCCCCTGCAACATCAGTGGCGCAGCCCGCCCCGGCCCCGGCCCCCGCGGCAGCGGCGCAGCCTGGCAGTGGCAGCGCAGCCCAGCCTGCCTGGGCCCAGCGGGGAAAAAAAGTTGGTTGATAGCCCACATCCCCATATAACCCACATCTGTCCACATTTTTTTGTAAAATTGCATATACCCCGCGGGATATATGCGTGAAAATACAGTAATTAAAAAAAAAAAAAAAAAGACCTCAGAGGCTTCAAGCGTGGTCTGCTCACGCCCTCATAGCATGGGTAGTTGCCCTTGCACCCCTCTTTTTGCTAAATTGTTGATCCACCTCTGTATGTTTTACTGTGTCAGTGTCAAAACAATACAGTAAAATCCCCGATATCTGACACGAGTGGGGAATGGGAGGTGCTGGTAATGTAAAAATGCTGGTTACCTGAGGGCACAGGGTTTCCAGCCGTATGCAGAGTGGGGGTGGAGGGGGTTGTGGCGGCCACATGGTGGGTGGGGGGTGGCATTGGCTGCACATGGAGTGGTGGCAGCTGCGGTGGCCATGTGTGAGCTTTCCTCCGCACCCCTCCTGCATCCGGCCTGAAAACTGGTTACTAGAGTGTGCCGGTTAGTAAAATCCTGGATAACAGGGATTTTCCTGTATAACCAAATCTGCATCAGCCTTACTGGGGGTAGTTTCCTAACTAATGAATTAAGATTGATTCATGTTGTGATGCTTTCATATTCTCTTGTTCATACAGTACAGTAATAGGAAATGGTAAATTAGAACCCTAATCCAAGTAAAATACTTCAGAAGGTATTCCACTGACTAGTGATGAATCCTGCATAAACTTCCAAAGTTTAACAGATCATTTAATATAGGGCAGTTCCATAGATTTGTGTCCTATATTTGCAATTGCTGGAGTTAGATATTTTTGTACTTTGACGTGCAAATTACTAATCTCATGTACTTGCTTTTCTCTTGAATGAAGAGGCTGCAACAAAGCATATACAAGACTTCAAACAGCTGAAAAGTGAAAAGAAAATGCTTGAAAAGGAACTAAAGAAAGCACAGGTAATATTTAGCGACTTGAGGGAAAAACATTTTGTAATATTTTAAAAGAAGTAGATGAAATAATTGTGGACTTCATGAATATTTCAACTTTTACAAATGGGCTAGCATAATGTATTGCTTTGAAATATCAGCTCGTCAGATCCAGCGTGTTAGTAGCTCAGTTTATCAGATTCTACACAGCATTTATAAAATTTAGCCTATTTTAGATGTTGACCACTGTGCTTCAGCGTGAACGTTGTAAAATATATTTGCACTATGAAGTAACTTAACAGTGTTAATTGATTATATTAACAGGAAAAACTTGATGACTGTCCCAAACAGAAGTGCAAAAAGGGTGAGTAGCCAGTTGTTGTTTGCTTTCAGATTTGTAGTTGTGTTTCAAACTGTATGTTATCGTGCATCTTTCTCTTTCTTTTCAGTGTTGAAGCACGCAGAGACCCAGAGTTCAAGAGATGATCTGGTAGCAAGCATTGATAAAGGTATGTTTGAACTTGCCTGTGGAGGGAACTAGTAGTTAGAAATTCTATTGAATATCTGCAGGAATATGTTTTGCACTTTTAATGGTAGAGATGATTGATAATGGAATTGTAATGATTGCTACAAAAGTAAACTTAAGTTGGTTTTAAGAATGAAAAACAGTATATTTAGGAAGGAGTACAAGCCAGTCATGTTAATATACAGTTAATTGTTTCTGTTAAGAGTATAGAAAGATACAACATTTAAATCCATATCTAAGTATAGCGATATAAGCTGTTAGGATGGTACTGTTATGTCCACATGATTCTGCAGTGATGCATGTGTAGCAAATATGGTGCAACTTGCCATTCAGGGTGAAAGTGTGGGCAGTTTAGGTAACCTGCAGTTGCTTTAGGACCGTGTAGACCCTACCAGTTAGATCTTAAAAGCTATTGTGCTCTCCTGAGTGGGAGCTCTCCCCTCTGCTTTCAAGAGGTTAAAATGTATGTTTATCTGTAACCTATAAAATCTCTAAGGATGTTTTAAGATGCAGTCATGTTTAAAAGTTTGTTCATTTTTCTGCAATCCCAGTTTGCAGTTACCAAATGCTCAGAATAAAAATGTTCCTGAAAAATAAAAGCTTTCCCATCATTTTGTACTTTATCCAAAGCCCAGGGTTGAAATCTTGATGAGAAATGTTAAACTAATGTTACGAGATATGAATTAAAGCTGTATCATAAAAAACTTTGGCTATTTTTGCCCAACCACCAAGTTTGCTTGCTTCCCTGAGGGATGGCAAACTCAGAAAGGTTGGTTGAAAAGAAGGGAAATGGAAAGGATTACTGTTGTCATACTGGATTATTTCTGTTGAACGCTGCAAAAAGCCAGAACGTCTGCTTGAATATTCAAGACTTGTCGGCTGTTCCTGAAGAATCCCCGAATGGGAAATAGCTAAGCAAGTAAAACAAGTACCTTGCTGTGACAGTGTGCCTGTAACCTCCTTCCAGCATACACCTTCATTTTAATAACAGAGGGTGGACCCCTTATTGTCAGTGGGGGGGGTGCCTAATTTGCTGCACTTCAGCTGACAGTTACCATATTCCTTCAAACATAAAATGCCCTTGGATTAAATTTTCAATTGAAGAAAGTAAAGCATCCAATAAAATCATATTTACAAGGATAGAACTTTTATGGTGCATGTTTTTGGAGCAATCTTTCATTTTAAAGTATGCCTTAAATTTGAAGGGATACAGCATCCCTTTTTGTTAGAGCAGATGTGAAAAACTTTGAATGCATTCTGCAGGGGAGAAAACCTGTATTTTTTTTTCTAACCAGCTCTCCTGGCTTGTAGCATTTTTTGCATAAATTAGCTTCAAAAATGTTTTTCTCCTTCAAGGGAAAGTTGACATCAGTCATCATTTGCTTGTTTATTAAAACATACTCCATTTGCACCCCCAAGCATCCTTTCATTTTAATTCAGAAGAGTAGAAAGATGTAATGAACTGTGGCATAAAAATACTTTTGATATGAGGAGCTGCTGAATGTGTGAAGAAAAGATCATAGGCTCCTTCTTATTCTTTACATTATAGAAGAGCTAGGGGATAATCAGTGAAATTGAAAGGAAGCAGATTAAATGAAATACTTCATGTGACATACACCTGTGTTAAAGAGCTCATTGCCAGGAGAAGTAATTGAGATTTAAGAATTTAATAGGATTCCAAAAAGGCACTGGATGTTTAGATGTGTAAGAAATTACCCAGGTTTTTCATTAATAATGATCAGAAGGAAGTTGGTAAAAAAATAAATAAAAATTACAAAGCATTGTGTTTTAAGCCATAAACCAACCTCTGAGGGATTTAAGAAAAGTACCTGATTAGCAATTTATTTTATAATATTGCATTTAAGAGATTATTACATGTTCCTTTAAGCAGCTGTTATTCCAGACCATACCAGAGTAGGTAGACCACTAGGTTGACCTTATGCAGCATGCACATGTTCCTAGACTTGTTGTCAAAGAGTTCAGAGAATGTACTCGGATCCCAGAAGCCAGTACTAGAGTTATTAATCTACTGCAGCTTGTGTTAGTCCATCCCTGTTTCTATAACCTTGCTACCTGTGTTGGAATTGCAATTCTCTTTCTTTATAGATATACATGGTCCAATAGTGAACTGTTCAGTTTTCTGGTTTTCAAACTGTTGCTTTCGCTTTTTTTGCATCAGTGGTTTTATTTATCCTTCTATTTCAGTGGTGCTCACATTTTTGTCCCCGTGTCAAAATAAGGGGTGGGCAAAATACGGCCCACAGGCTGGGTCCGGCCCTCCGGGCCACTCTATCTGGCCCGCAGGGCCCCTAAAAATGTAGAAAATTAATATTTATCTGCTCCTGGCTGCCTGTCAAAGATGACAGGAACCAGGGGCAGTAGGACCCAGGGGGAGCCGGCAGGAGTCGGCAAAAAGGCTGGCTGGGCCCTGCCTCATATTATGCTATTGTACACAGAGGTGATTGCATACTACACAAACACATGTAAATCAGGACAGAAATACTTTTTAAAATCAAGTTAATAAATGTTGTAGATGTTTGATGTTTAAAATATAATCTGGTATTTTTGTGGTTCTGAGATGGCAAAACCCCTTGCTGAAAGAAGTACTCCCAGGGGCAAGGGGGAGGGACTTCTGGTGTTAAAGGGTCAGGTTAGGTGGCGGGACTTCTGGTCCCAAGCTGGCAACCAGGGGGGCAGGGCTACCCATCTGACCCTCGACAGCTTGCCAAAACTCTGCCCAAAATAATTGCCTGCCCCCGTGTCAGAAGAATGCCATGAAACCAGATCTGGTCCTGCATGTCAGGATCAGACAGATTTTGAAGCTAATCCATGGTGCTTCCACCCAGCCAGAGATGGCATCACCGTGCACGCTTGATCGGGCACATGCTGCCACAGCTAGCAGGGCTCTTCATGGCATCTCTGGAGAGCCCCACAGGCTGTATTACATGGTGCTGGGGACTGGATCTGGCCTGGAAGCCATGGGTTGAGCACCCCATTCTAGTTGATGGTAGATTCTGCTATTCTTCATTTTACTGTTGCCAGATGTATATACTGGATTAAAACAAGAATGATATTGATAACTCACTAAGATAAAGCTATTAAACATAACTTTCCTTCCCTTTTAATAGAAAAAATAAAACAGTTGCTGGAAGAGCTCTGGGTGTGTATTGACAGTGCAGCAGGAAAAAGGCAGAACCAAGACAATGATTATATCTTGGGTGAGTTGGAACCCAAAGTCTTTGAAGTGTTTTTCTTTTTTACTGATTTGAGAGCAATTATTATTCTTTTTTTTTCTAGCAGCGTCTGTTCAGGGTCACTCAAGAACTCCAGAAAAAATAAGCAAGTTCTTCAGACAAGGTATATTGCAATAGATTTCATTGTATTTACTATCAATATATTAATTGTTGCTAAGTGGAATTTTAATACCTCAGAAATATTACAGATAAGATAGTATCATTCTCACACTGGTATCTTTTTGTTTTGAAGTTTTTTTTTACTCATATCTAGTACAGCAAAAGCTGTGTTATCCAGCACTTTATCAAGCGCAAAGCTCCGCTAACCGGCATCCAAGGGATGCAGGAAAAGTGAAACTGGACGTCCCACTTCCAGTTACACTGCCGCAAGCTGAGTTCTTCTCCTTCACTTCTTAGGCCCACGGCTTGGAGCAAAGCAGCCTGCGTGGGGCCCCCCTCCCTGTCCCCCAATGACACCAGGGAGTGAACCAGATAGTGCACATTTGATTAATGGGCATCGGATAACAGAGCTTTTGCTGTACCTAGGTGTTAACATTGTTGGGGAAAAAAATCATTGCACAGTTGTACTGATGTACATTTGCCTGTTAACATGTTAAAATTATGTATTGGACTAATTTTTGCAGAGAATACAAGTGCTTGGGGTTTAAAAATCAGGACCTTTGAAAGTTTAACTTCTTCTGCCTTATGTACATATACATTTAAAACAAATTCTGCATAGATATATTATGACAGGGCTATCCACCTTCTAAACAGCTGGGAGTTGTGTGTTCTGCACCAGGGGACCACATTAATGTGAGCCATGAGGTTCTGGGTTGTCCCCCCAGCCCCATCCTGCACGTCACATGTGGGTGAACTGCACCTCAGCTTCTTCACTGAACCATGTGGTCTCCTTTGGTGCCATGGGCTATGCTACTATACCACCTAGGCAGGAGCAGGAAGCAGAATCTGAGGAAGGAGCCTAGAGACCCTGGCTGCTGGAACAGCTTGGGGGGACACAGGGAGTGGCGGCTGGGTAGGATCAGGGATGCCACACAGTAAGCACTTGCGGGCTGCCCATTGGACAGCCCTGTAGTGAACCATAACACCTACTGGAATTTCTTACGCAGGCTCTCACATAATAGTTTATCATTAACTCAATGTAATGTTGCTAGAAAAAAGGCACTGGTCATGCTTTTAAAGCTGACTATTATATAGGTACAGTCATATCAATATGAAAATAATATGGAAGGTTAATTTTCATTTCTAAGGTAGGAGATGTATAAAGCATGACCTAAAACCTAGGTCACTAAAATTGCAAAATACCTAAGTATGGATCTGAGCTGCTCTAGCTGTTTGCTCGGGTTTTTATTTCAAAGGGTGTTGTCCCTCCAAACAAGTATGTGAGACCTGATGAGCTCCATTTCAATGAAGAAGAGGTACCCTTTAAAATGAATGCCCCATCAATCAGATGAATGGATCATCCTTAATTCAGCAACTCATTACAAATGAAGTGGGTTGTGAATCACCCAGACACAGATAACTATCTGGCTTCTACTTACAGGATTTTGTGGATGTGAGCTGTATCCTCGTGTTTAGTGGGCGAGTAGGCAGACATTTGAGACCTTTGAAAAGGCAGGGGTGAAGTCTGACATGAAATGTCCCATAAATCCACAATTATTTATGACCTAAGAGCCTGAGCCAGATTTTTTTTTTTTGCTGCTCTCCCGGAGATTGCATGCAGTAATATCATGGTCTGAAATTGGTTTAGCGGGAGGTTTGACTTTGTTGTCTTGGAATGTAAAAGAGTTCCTATGAACTCTGTTGACTAAGTTGGCATGAGAAATGTCTTGTAATTCACTCAGTCCTAAGAAGTGATGTAAGTTGAGGTTTTGGGTATGCCCTTTGAAAATCCTGTGGGGATTTCCCTTTGAGAATTGCAGTCATGCAAATACAAGGTGCTAGATACCTTGCTGTAGCAGATGGGAAACCTCTGCTACTAGGGAGTTACAAATGCTGTGTGGGTAGTGATCATTTTTTTACTGTAAGCAGAGAGAGTTTCTGTGGGATGGATGAATCATTTTGTGACAATAAACCATCTCAAGTGAAAACTGCAAACCATCCTTAATCTGCTGAAGAGAGAATTATGGAGGCTGGTTTCACCGTTCCAAATCTGAGTCAGCATGTGAATGTATGTGTTTACTGTGAGTCCAGGATAGCACAAGGTCCCCTTCCCTGTGGTGGATAAGGAAATGGCATTGATCCTCTCCCCCTCCTTATTTTAAAACTTAAGTGGTTCCTTAGTGGGTCAAATAAATCTTCTTCAGTTTGGTCCTTTCTTGTGAGATGCTGTCTCAAATTGGGACAGGAAAAAGGTGATTGAGGAATATTGACCAGAATTGCAGAATATTGGCAGAACCTTCAGTGGTACAATCCTGCTAACCTGCAGTAATCCCAGCCCATGTCTAGGAAATGAAAGGCTACAGGGAAAAATCAGGCACAGCAGGAAACTGATAGTTTATTCATAGGTTTAGACTTGAATGTCATATTTGTTGTTTGGAAGATGGTATTGGATGGGTGACAACAGAAGAGGGTGGGATGCCCTTGTAGGAGAAGTAAGATTTCTCTTAAAAATTTAGACAAGCCTCCCATGGGAGGAAGTTCTGGGTGAATTGGTCCCAGAACCTAACAGGTTACCCTTGACAACAGGTACATAGACACTTGCATCTCAGCTCTGATGTTCTTTAGTCATGGTCTACAACCATGACTCTGTGCAGGAGTTAAACAGGCCTGGTCCTTCAGAGAGGAGATCTTGGACTTGTGGTGATTTTAAGATGATAGATGCTCCCATCACCATGATGGCTGGGCCTGTGGAAAGGGTTGCAGTCACAAAGACATTAAGGCCTGCTTGCGAGGCAGTTTTGAGTCTGCAGACAAGCATAACTGATGGGAAGGTATGGGGAGACTCGCATACAAACATGTGCATACAGTTTTCTCTTTTCTTCTTTCTCTCCCTTTCCTCTGTTTCCTCTCCTTTCTTTCTTTCTGCTAGTCAAAAAAAATTATGACACCATGTGCAAGAGCTAAATAGGTGCCCCAAATAGGAACCTCTTATCAGTGTCTCTCAGGACCACTGATACTATAAGACAAATAACTGTCTTTTTCAATTCTCCTAATAAATCTCCAGAATAGGAATACAGTTATTTGAGAATATGAAAGCTTATATTTTATTCATGCACTATGAACAGTATTTTGGAGTTTGTCGTATTTTGGTGTGTTTTCTATAGGTAATCTGTGAAAATACCATTTAGGAAAAAAACAGTAATAATTTTGTCTTGCAAAATATTAACTGGATAAAGCAAAATGAAAAGTTTAGAGATCTGTCAAACCCTTTAAAATTTTGTTTTATAGAAGTTGCACAAACTCGCCGAAAACCCAGGAAATCTGAGAAAATGATACCTCACCAGTCCTCACTAGAAACTGTTATAGAACAAAACTCTTTAGCTGCCACGCAAATAAAAATGGACGAGTCTCTCATTGATCACTTTGAGAGCAAGACCACTGACGAAAGTCTGCAAAGCTGTAATGGTGACAGTGCTTTTTATGAGGACAAAACAATAGGAGTAGTTATACAAACAGACTGTGAAGACAGGAGTTCAGACTTCTCAGATGAGGAAGAACATCTTGCTGGAAATGTGAAAGACATACTGAACTGGATCAGACCTCTTCCTCCACTACTCTCTCCAATGCAGCTTTCACCAGCAGTGACACCGGTCAGTTCCAGAACCTTTTTCTGAAATGGCAACATTTTTGTCTTGTCCTATACAGCAAAAATAAAGGTTTCATAAGCTTATCTAACATATTATTATTTCTGTTTATGCATTTTAAAGTGACTTTATCACAGTGTTTAAATTAAAATTTAATTGATCATTTTTTTTCTGTAAGTTCTTTTAAAGTATGTCATTGTGAAAGGGGAGACCATTTTCTATTATATATTATAAGCATGTCAAATGACTGACTATGGGCAAATAATTGCTGTCACTGCTATTTTAATGCACAGAGATGTGTGCACAAGTGCTAATTTTAATCACTTAACTTTATGGAATGAGATTTAAGAGTTTTGCCTCCGGCTACTTTGTAAGTCTTTCTGCTTTACTATTGTCAAGAAGTAGTCCTTTCTCCCCTCCCTTTGCTTGTTGCTCTTTTAAAACTTTCTCAGTTTTCAATAATTGATATTTTCTGCCATCTTAGAGTATAGATGGGCACAGAAGTTGAACTGTTTTTTTCCATATAGGTACTCTTACTAGCCTATTACTAAAGAACATTGATAGAGAATTGTTTTTTTACTAACCGGTAACTGTTTAAATGGCTATATGGTAGGGGTGTGTGAAACGGGCCATTTTCGATTCGGATTCAGATCCGGCCTAAATTGGGGAGAGTGATTCGATACCGATTCTCTGAATCAGCAGATTTGGCTATAGACACAGCTTTAAATGTTTTTTCTACATACCTCAAGGTACCAGGTCTGGCTCGTGAATGCTGCGATGCTGGGGCAGATGGAGCGTGCCACAGGAGCATGTGGGGCGCCCTCTGTGTGTGCTCGGCAGCTAACCCTGAAATGGACCAGAAGTACTTCCTGTCCATTTCTGGGTCTGCGGCTGAGCGTGTGGGGGATGCCCCCCCGGCTCAGCAGTCGGCCATGGGGGGACCCCGGGTGCCCCCCACCCCCCAGACCAGGAGGCACCAGTCGCTGGGAGGGGGAGGGGTTCCCCATGCATTCCCCAGCAGGCCCGGAAGTGGACTGGAAGTGCTTCTGGAAGCGATTTGGAGGATTTCTGATTCCATTCGGAGAGACTTAAAGGGTCTCCTGATTCGATTCATATTTGGAAACTCGGCCGCCGAATTGATCTGAATCTCTGCTGAATCAAATTAGTGACCGAAGCTTCGCACAGCCTTACTATATGGCATAAATTCACAGTGCTGCCAGTAAATACATTCACTTTAAAGAAATATCTAATAGTCATGGAATATAAGCTTTGAAAAACTGCTGTTTAAATTATTCATTCTCTTTTTTTTTCTTTTTTTCATTAAAGGATACATTATTTGGAGATTTCACTGATTCCAGCGATGAGGAAATTGACTATTGTGCTCAAACAGTGGAAGATATTTTGGAAAAAAGCTCAGAAGAGTATCATGTCAGTTTGAAGGAGGAAAGCAACATACAAGAGAAATATGAACCAGATCATGATACAGAAACTTCAAGTAAATTGAGAGTGAATGAAGAAACATCAATTTATAGTGATCTTTTCACGGCAGAGAACTTGCTTATAACTGGGAGAGATGCTGAAGTGAAGCAAACCCAGATGGTTATTTCAAGTATAGACACAATGGTAAATGAAGAACTTTTAGAAGAGAAGGTTGAAAGTATGGAAGCTGAACAGATTTTAGCAGAGCAGACTGAAAATATGGAAATTGAGACTGGTACAACAGTGCAGCTGGCGATGCCTACATCAGAAGTTATCGAAGAGAAGATGATCGATGATGAGGGGGTGCAAACTGAAGACAAAGCCTCTTCAACTGAGCGCGTGTCATTTAATTTTGAACACTTACAAGAAAATTCTAATGAGGCAGTACAAACAGAGAAAGATGTCGTTTCAAATACGAATACAGTAGCCAGTTCTGAGCATTTGCAAGAAAAGTCTAGTAAATTAATGGAAGTAGGGGAAGATGAATTACCTAGAAAAGTAGATACCCCCGAACTGTCACCCATTCCAAAGGACCGTGTTCCCTCATCACCTCAGAAATCCATTTTTGCAGTTGAGAATGAATGTTTTGAGGAAGAGCCTAATGAGATGGAGAGTGAAATGGTTGAAAATGAATCCAAAGGCATAAAAAGAAAACCTAATGTAGTAAATGTAGTACTTGGCCTAGAAGACTATGTTGAACAAATAACAACCGGGAAGAAAGTAATAGCAGAAGAGCTCCATGTAGAGACTGAAGATAAAACACAGCATCCTGAAGAGGAAGATTTGGCATCTAACTTCAGTAATCCTAAAAGTTTTTTGGGAGTGGAGAGTGATGAGGTGTGGCAGTGTAATGGGGAAGAAACATTTATGAAGACTGATATAGACACTGAAATTAAAGATACTGCCATTGAATCTCAGTGCTCAGAAGAAAAACTCAGCAATGGAGAGAGACTGGAGGAACTACTTGTACAGTCTGAAGAACCTGAAGTAAATGAAGACCGTGGACTGGAAAAAGCTAGTGCTTTTATTTTTGCCACTGAAGTAAACAGAAATTCACTGTCTTTGGATGAGGCTAATGCCATTGCAGATGTAGGTGGAACTGCTGCTTCTCTTCCTACAAAAGAGGGAGAGGGTGAACAGCTCAGAACTGGAGAGCTGAGCACTGAGGGGAATATAACTGAAGTAAGCAAAAATTCACTGTCTTTGGATGAGGCAAATGCCATTGCAGGTGGATCTGCTTCCTCTCTTTCTACAAAAGCAGGAGAGGGTGAACAACTCAAAACTGGATTGCTGAGCACTGAGGTGAATATAACGAACTCTGAGGAAAAAGGTTTCTCTGGCAATTCAACGAATGGGAAAAATGTTTTAGAAATAGCTACGTTTTCTGAATCTTGCCATGTTGAATGTGGAGAATTGCTGGAGGTACAAGAGGAGGGATGTTTGCAAGCTAAATTAGAACACAACCAAAAAGATGCTGGTATATTGCTGCAAAAGGAGTCAGATTTTGAAATTTTACCTGTATCACCAAACCCAGACTGCATTTTAAATGGAGAAAATGAGGCACTGGAACCCAAGGAGATGGATCCAGATAAACATGTCGTAGGACAAACTAGTGAAACCAAGCACATTGAAAATATGTTTGGTGTATTGGAGCACAAGTTGTCTGAAACAATAAAAGTATTTGAACGTCAGGAAATTAAAATGGAACATTTAGAATTTAAATTGGGATATGTTAGAGAGAAAAGTAGTCAGCTATTAGAGACTGAGAAAATAGGTATGACAAACTGTGTTGTAACAGAAAGTGAACATACCTCTCAGGCACAGCCTTTAAAAGCTGTACATTCATTTTCAGTTGCTGAAAATTTTCAGTGCAGTAGTATAAGTGAGAAATTAAATGACAAATCACCTGAGGAAATGGTGATCGAGAACTGCAACAACAATTCGACTGATCTGGAAGGGAGACGTGGGGAGAAAATGAATGAAAGAGGTGAGATTTCAGATGCCCCAGAACAGGTTGCCTCAGAAGAGAATGCTGAAAAAGAACTAGCTTTGTCTAAAGAAGATATTTTGTTGGGAAGAAATGTAGTTACTGAAGAGACAAACTCTTTTAGCACAGTGAAAATTGGTTCAGAGGCTACAGCAGCGCCTGCTGGTTTTACTCTCAGTCTTCAACAGAATTACCAAGATTTTAACACTAACAGCACAGACGATTCTGTCAAAGACTGTATCACACCAGATGCTGCTTTCACTGTAGCTCGAAATAATGAAATAGATTATGATAGCAGTATCCGGTTTGCATATAATCATTCTTTGTCAGATGCGAATGGCAAGGAGGCTGTACCTAATGACAAAGAAAATGAATGCAAACAACTTGTGTGCCCCATTAATGAATATGAGAATAAAAATAATATACAGACTATTAAAGAGCAGCTTGAGGAACCTCAAAAACCATTAGTAACTTTAGAGGTTTTGGGTGCAAGTTCTACTGATAGTGGTAACCATGCCAAAGAGGACACTAATTTAGTTTTTGAAGGAGGAGTTCATGGGATGTCTATCCTAAGGGAAGTTGACACACACATTTGTAGAACAAAAGAAACTTCTTCCATTCACAGAGAGAAGTCTCTGTGCTCTGAAAGGCAGATGGAGAGTCCTGTAGGATTTCCTGTTACAGAAATAATGACTGAGGAAAACGACAAAGACTTGAACAGTCTTGGGGAATCTGGTAAAGACGGGGGCAGAACTTCAACAGAAACTCCTGAGTTTCAAGAGGAGGCCAGTGGATCTGCAGAAGAAGACTATCCTTTAAGAAAGGTTAAATACGCCAAACACTATGACAGCTTTTCAGTGTTCAAGGAAGAATTGAACACTTCTAGGAGCTCAGTAGAGGACCTGTCACAAATTCACATGGCTGTTGATGACCACCAAGTGTTTGGCCTTTCTACACTGCACACAGAAAATGATGAGAGTGATAAACAATTAAAAATAAATATGCTAATGGATATAGTCATACCTTGTAAAACTAATCACTCTCCAAGTATGACAAAAGAGGTGTCACATTTCACAGGTGTGAGTGAGTCTGAAAGTAAGCTTTCCATGATGCATGAAACTGTGTTCCACAGTGATGAGACTACTGAAAGGGCTCCTGAACATGGAGGAAATTCAAATGCAGTTGGGTGGGCCTGTGACAATGAGAAGAATTTGCTAAGAGATGAGGCATCAGAAGAGATTCCAACTAAACCAAGTACTTTAGAAACTAATTTATTGCCACACCAGCTACTAGCTGAATGCTCCAAAATTTATAAAAGTGTTATAAAAAATAGTAAATTAGATGCAGCACTGTTCACATCTGCTGACTCATTAGAAAGAAAAGACAATGAAGAACTTGGATCAAATGTTGAGCAAAGTGTGCCACATGAGGCTGGCATAGAAACACCTGTGCCTGGTGAAGAACTAAATGATAAACAGGAAGAAACTCATGCTGCTTTTAGCTTGGCAGACTTCAATACAAGAGCATCGCAGGATGCTATCAACAGTGGCACTTCTCTTCAACAGACAGATTTTCAAAAAAGCAAAAGAGAAAACATTTCTGTTAAAAGCTCTCAGAATCCAGCCATGTTGAGTGCTATTTCTGACCCGCAAGCTGAATATCAAAATTCTGAGTCACAAGAAACAATATTGGAAAACTCACCTGCTTTAGAACTAGAGTCATCTGTAGATCTTGCACCCCAAAGGAGCAGCAGATCAAAGCAGAAAGCCCAAGAACCATCAAAAAGCATAAAAGATTCAGCCAAGATGATAGACCAGGACAGCCAGGGCAAGTTTTCACAGAGGTTATCTCAAGGTAAAGGGAAAAAGAAAACTTTGCAAGTCCAGCTAACCCAGCAAGTTCTTGCAAATACTGATACTTCCACACCTAGCAGATGCTCACCTGAGACCATCAATAAAATTAGACAGGAGATGGGCCCACCTCTTCCTCCCCTGCTTTTGCCTTTGAAAGCTACTCCTCCTAGAACAGTACGGCCTGCTTCCCCAGTGATGACTTCAGCTAGTCAGTCCTCTCTGCCATCTCCTCTTGATGACCTAATATCCCCACTACGTGATATTCCAATTCCTCCACTTGTCTCCCCCCTGGCAGATACCCCAAAACGCAGATCTCCCCCTAGGATGTGCACTCCATCACCCTCAGAAACCACCGTATGTCGAAGAATCCTGTCCTCGCCTTTGCAGTTTTGTGCTGCCACACCAAAACATGCACTTCCTGTACCGGGGCGACTTCCACTATCTGCGTCTGGTAGTGGTGCTCCAGGCGTTCCTCAAGAAAACTCTGTGAAAATACTGGACACTATGTATCCAGAGCTATCAGCAAGGGCAAGAACACTCAACATCCTCAAAGGTAACATTCAGCTCAATAGATGTGCCCCTTCAGACTCCAAAAATCTACCAGGGCCTGTGAGTCAGATTACTGGGTTCAAAACAATTGCTTCTAAATCCACTGCTTTCGTTAAAACGGGAAGCAGCTCGAAACCTGACAGCAACAGAGATCAGCAGACAGATCTGGGGAATCAGCAGCCATGTACCAGCTCATTGAATCAAATTGGGAAAAGAACATTGTCAACATCTATGCCAAGAAGCGCTAAGAGGCTGCGTCTAGATAGTGAGTCGCCCAGATTGGAAAGTAATGATAAGGAAGATGTTGCAAATAAAGGTAAAGGAGACTTCAGTAGCGAAGTGCAGAGTGCTATGGGTAAAACTATGCGCCTCAACAATTTTGAAATCAGTCAGTCTGTAGGGAACTCTAGTTCAGAAATGTCTTCATCAGTAGAGAAGATTATTGATCCTGACAGCAAAGCTGTGTCTTTGGCACTGAAGAAAATTTCTGAATCCTGTTTTGACCTGTTTCCTGTCATACGGAGTCATGTGCATGTAGGCAATATTTCAAAGGTCCCAGTAATGAGAAATGAAGAGAAGGACGTCGTCTATGAATTTGGTGTTGCAAACAAGGTATGTGGCGTATCTTTAAATTTTGTGTGCCAGTAACTGCCTTTGTTCAGATGAAGAGAATGTAAATGTCCTGGAAGTGAAAACTTGAAGTTGGAAGTTTAGGTTCTCTGTAATGATGGTATTTGTGCTGTTGAGATGGTGAAGCCAGCAAGTACTTTGTAAAACTGTATATTTAAACAAAAAAAAATTAAGACTTTAGACTAATTTTAAGTTTCGATAGCTTCAAGACATTACAGTTAAGATATTTGTTCCTTTGGTATCCACACATTGCTCCATCCATTGGTGTACTCATTTTCCTGACAGTCATAAATACCAGAGTTAGCATGGTTAGTTCTTTTTCTCTAAACTTTTATTCTGGTGGGTAGCAGAATTATTTATGAAATACTTAAGTTTCCCTCTGTAAATCTGTGGTCTGATTCTTCCTCTTACAAAAGATATTACACTGGACAGTTTATTTGGTTATGTCACAACAGCTCACCCTCTGTTCAATCCATTTAGAATCATGAGATTAAGATTTTCTAGAATTGGGGAAGGGCAACTCCTAGTCCTGAAATATACACACTGATAACTTCTCTAATGTTATAGTAGAGATACTGTAATGACTCCGATTTCCTCTTAAGGTTGTAGTCCCTATTAGGCCATTTATCAACCCATAGGGTGGAGGATCACAAAAAGATGAAATCTTTGTGAATCTATAACCTGATGTTGGTTGGAGTATCTTGGCCCTTTTCGGAAAGGTACCTAAAAGGTTACCATCTCAATTTTTATCATTGTTTATCATTGGCTGCAATCTTTTGTACCAGTCCTTTTTCATGGGATAATACCATAGGTCTGTGTCACCTAAACATTTGAACATTTCTAAAAAAATGTTTATAAAGAACCATAAAGTCACTTTGCTTCTTTGTTATAATAATACTTATTCTGATAGGCCTGTTGTGAGGACCTCAGATATTTGTGTTTGTATGCCTTTAAAATCATTGCTTATGTCACCATGTACCTTCTTAATATGGTTACAAGGAGCATGCTATTTCATGTACAGAGTTTACGTTCATGTTTATTTGTCACCTACTCTCCAATATATCTTGGTTATTTTTACTAATAGGCAATTGCTTTTGCTTGTTACAGCATTTAGCAGAGCTGCTGCTGCATACTATTCTCAATAAGCTTAAGACTGAGAAGACATCCTTGGAATACAGTTTCACACATGCTCTCTGCCGAGTATACATAGGAATCTGTCGGCAGTTAGGAGATTTGGAAAGAGCCCGTCTTTTCTGTTACAGCTTGCTTAAGGAAGGTATGGTTTGGTTTGGTTTAGCAATCTTGTTTTTCAAGGGTGGTATGCGCCTTTTTGTTTTAGATTTTATTCTTCCCTCATGCTGTATATGTATTTGCACTTTTGTTCAAGAGTGTAGTTATCCTTACTCCTTCTGCCTGTAAATGGACATGTGTGTTCTTCTTGGGTCTTGTGGCGCAAATGGACAGGTTTTTATTAAACTGTAGTCTCTTGCCTATTCTTCTGCTTCACCCCAGTTGATCCCTGGCTCATTTGCACCTTTAATGTTACAGTGACATTCATGGTAGTTTTTGGCCTCTCTTTCTCTCTTTGTTTCCAGTTTGAATGCTTGTCTTGTGATTTTGTGTGTTTCCATTCTCTTTATATTTCTGAGCTATATTTCACCACCTTTTCTTTATTAAGCTGTTAGCATCTAGCAGGTTTTAATGCATTTCTAGAGTTATAACTCTGTCTGCCCAGGTAACTTTTAATGGGTTTTTGTGGTGGGTACGAGTGAAAAGTATCTATTTTTGCCACAAGGGTTGTTAACAATAGCCATGGTTCTGCTCTGTGCACCAGCATCTCTGTTATGCTGCTGAATAGCTTCATTCTTTTACGGACTGAGCAGCTTTTGTTGCTCCAGACTTAACCCATTCACATTTCCAGTTGCGTTCTCTATTCCTTTTGTTATCATTTCTGTGGTGTTGTCCGCTGTTACTGACCAACATGATAGCTAAGTTTTTTTAACATTTTTTTTCTTTTGTTCCTCACCAGTTGCATTGGGTCTGTTGTTCATTTGTGTTACCACGTTGCTGGTCATTGTTGAAACACTGTACTGTCTTCTGGCAGCTCATTTGCATTTGTATGTTTATATGTAGAAACTGAGAGGAAGGTGGTCTCGTCCACAGAAATCTAAGTATTCAGGTTCCAATGGAGCCAGTCCGAAAAGCAGAAATGATGATATTTATCCTTGACTGACTCCTATCCCCATCTTAAACCATCCTGTTGTTGTTTAGTCCACTTTTATATAGGTAAAGCTTAGTAATTCTTTAATTGTCTTCTGTAATATTTTGTAGCTAGCTATTAACTTCTATAAGCTGTCTCTGCCAAGACTCAGCAGAGCCTTTTTGAAGTCATCTAAGGTAATGATTGGTATTTGATACCAGAGTACATTTTTCTAGGATTTTTCACAACAAATATTTATTGACTAAACACTCTCCTTTTCTAAAACTCATTTATCTACTCCTAACAAATTGTCTCTGGTTTCATCTGCCATAACATCCCGCTATAAGCTTTTTCTAGTTCCGAGTTCTTTCTTCATAAACAGAGAGCAGTTGCTCTGAGATAAGCAGCTCAGTAGTGGGACTGCCTTGAGGAGGCTTTTCCGGTAGCTAGTGACTTTGGTGCTTGAGTGTTTTCCTAGTGTCTGTGTTTGGGGTGTGCGCGCACATGCACAAGGGCCCAGATGGGTTTTGGTGGGATCTTTTACACCCAGTAAAGATTATTTGGATAAGGAAGAAGGGGGCAAACTGAGGAATGAGATAATAAGAGACGGTCAGAGAGCTTTTCATGGGTCTGAATTAATTCAAGTCAGCAAGGCATGATGAACTTCTCCCAGAGAACTGAAGGAACTGGCAGAGATCTCGGAATGAATTTCATGAAGTTGTGCGAGATGGGCCAGGTACCAGAGAACTGGAAAAGGGCCATCATAGTGCCCATCTTTAAAACAAAGCAAACAGAAGGACCCAGGAGACTACAGACTGGTTAGCCTCACCTCAATACCCAAGAAGTTACTGGAATATATCCTGAGGAAATCCATTTGCAAGCATCTGGAAGAGGAAAAGCTGACCACAAGCAGTCAGCATGGATTTACTAAGAACAAATTGTGCCAAGCAAACTTAATCTTTTTTGACAGAGTAACTACTTGGGTCGATGAAGGGAATGCTGTGGATATGGTATATCTGGACTTCAGCAAGCCTGTTTTGACAAAGCCCCACCTGACCTTGTCTTAAACAAATTGGAGAAATGTGGGTTTGACAAAACTACTATAAAGTGGATAGACACTCCATAGCTGAAAGCAAAGGATAATTAATGGATCCATCTCACAATAGCAGGAGGTTTCCCCACAAGGGTCTGTCCTGAGCCAGTGCTGTTCAGCATAGTCATTATTTGCATGGTGTCATAGTTTCTTGAGCAAATTTGCAGATGACATGACACAGAAGGATTATGAACATGTTGAAGAATGGGAACGCAATTCAGAAGGATCTTGAGAGAATGGAAAGCTGGGCTGAAGCTAACAGGAAGAAGTTCAGTGCTGACAGAAGCAAGGTGCTACACTTCAGGGAAGAGTATTCAAAAATACAAATACAAAATGTGTGACACCTGGCTGTATGGCAGCACTACAGAAAAGGATCTGTGCGTCTTGGTAGATTACAGGGTTAGTATGAGTCTGCAGAGCTGTGCAAAAAGCAAATGTGGTTTTGGGATGCATCAATAGAAGAATAGGTGCAAGATGCAGGATGTCAAAGTGCTTCTCTACTCTGCACTGGTTAGGCCTCATCTAGAGTATTGCATTCAGTTGCAGCTTCACATTTTAAAAAGGACATGGAGAAGTTAGGATCTACAGGCAGGCAGCAAAAATGATAAAGGGGAAGGGAAGTCGTACAAGGAGAGGCTTAAAGGGGCTAGGCATGTTCAGCTTGAGGAAAAGGTGCTTAAGAGGGGACCTGGTAGCAGTCTTAAAAAACCTGAGGGACTGCTGTAAGGAAGAGGTAAAACACCACCATTTCTCTTTTGCTGCATAGAGTAGGACACAGAACAATGGCTTAAAGTTGCAGCAAAGGAGGTTTGACTCAATATCTGGGGAAAAACTTCTTCACAGTAGTGCAGCGAGACAGTGGAATAGACTGCCTGGGATAGTTGTGGACTCTCCATCACTAGAGAGGTTGGACAGCCATTCGTTGGGGTTAAGCCTATGTTATACTATAGGAATTCCCCATGTTTCCGGGGTTTAGTTGCTGCATGGGGCTGGAAGGGAATTCTATGCCTGCTCCTTCCATTTCCCCCCCCTCTCTCCCCTTGCTACTACATGGGATGTAGGGTGCAGGAGGAGTTATAAGCCTTTCTCAGAGGCATTGGATGTTGGCTGCAGCCAAGGTTGGGGATTTTGGCTGGGGTATTCCAATGCTCATGCTGGGACTTAAAGCTGGAGGTTTCTGGCTAGAATGCCTTGTCCATCTACTTGGGTTCAGACCGATTGCCATACTTGGGGTCAGGAAGGAATTTTACCCCGTGGTCAGATTGGTGCGGACTGTGGGGATTTTTTTTCCTCTGTAGGGGGGCATAGCCATATTCCTGGGATCTCTTGACCCCATATTAACAACCTTTTACAGGAACAAGACCTTGGCTGCCATGGTCACCCTGCTTTACTTGTGGCAGGTTAGGGTGTTATGTCTTGCATTGTGTCAAGGTTGACTGCAGTTTTACTATGAGGTTAGATTATGGATTTGTGTAGGATGATTTGACTAAGGATGGTCCTGCCTCAAGCTGAAGGTTGGATTAGATGACCTCTGGAGGTCTCTTCCAGCCCTACCTCTATGATTCTGATTTAATAATATTCTGTGCTACTTGTTACAGGCAATTGTTAGGCCTTGGTATTTTGACAGTTTAGTTCTTTTCCAGTAGCTTGGTCTGTTCTCTTTTCATTTACAGTTATAGATATTGAGTTGTTTCTTTAGATCCTGCCTCTAGTAGTTCAGCAAATTTGTGAATGTTGGGTGACCTGTTTTACTGTTCTTCAGCCTATGGAATTTCATAGCAAAGTTGGGAAATGTTATTGTTATATAATATGCACAAAAAATCCAAAATTGTGTAACAAATTTAAAAAGTCCCTCTTTCAAAGAGGATGATCAGTTTCTTGGCATGTCTACATGGTAAACTTAAATGTCCCAGCAGTGATGCCTCATGCATGCTTCCTTGCTTTGGACAGATTACCACGTCTGTGGTAACACTGTTGGTTGCAGTGTAGCCATGTGTGCGTGGTTCTGGAGGCATGCTAAATGGACCTGTCACTCAGCAATTGTAATGAATCTGCCTGAAGTGCTACATGAACTTGATTCTGGCTAAGAAGAGCCCTCTTGGAATGTGCTCTGCATAGATGTCATGGGACCAGTGGATTGTGTCGGACAGCATGAGACAGCACATCAGCTTGGCATAGTGGTGGGAGATGCGGCAGGCACGTGTGACGTTTTCGTTGCTGGGGTCCCAGGCTCCGAGCGTTCCCACGACGAGCGCATCGATTGTTATGTCATAGCCGCAGCCCTTTAGGATGTCGGCTAGCAGGACATACTTCTGCCTGCGAGCCCAGATGTCGGTAAAGGCTTGGTGCTGGTTCTCGAAGGGGATGGTCACGTCCACAATCACAATCTTCTTGGCCTTTTAGTTTGTGATCACCATGTCGGGACGCATCTGGCTCTCGCAGCCCGGGATGGTGTGGCTCACGGAGGTCTCCCCTGCTGCAGCTGGGATGGCCCTCACCAGGCGGTCCTAGACAGCATTGTGGCTAAGCTGCCAGGCTCTGGCGTGCGGCCTGCAGCTGCACAGCACATGAAAGAGGGTCTCTGCCATGTAGCCGCACCTTCGGCACCTCTTGTCCCAGTGGCCGAAGTAGACGGCCCCTTTCAGAGGCAGGCAGTTGAGGCGGGCGTGGTGGAGGAAGCGCCAGTCTGCAAAGCACGTGAAGCTTCCACTGGGCATAAAGTGGTTGCTGGAGTCCCACTTCGAGGTGACGTCGAAGACCTTGCCCTGGCCGGGCTTGCCCCTCAGGTTAGTGGCGTACTTGCTGCAGGTGGTGTCCTTCAGGAACTGCTCCAGGAAGGTCCTCATGCGGGTCGTCACGGTGACGCTGTTGGCATGTGGGGCTGGTTGCAGGGAGACTCCCAGCTCCCGGCACTCCTCGTTCCAAGTCCAGGTGCAGCTGACGCGCTTGCTGAGGCGGCGCATGGCATTGCGGGCTCGGCTCCACAGGGAAGCAAAGTTCCCGCCATCTCTGCTGAACTTGTCCTCCAGCGAGCCACTGAGGAAGGTGGCCAAGTCACGTCCGGTTGGTTGCCTCGCGATCCTCTTGTGGGTGGTCTCCTCGAGGGCACTGGCGGCGATGGTACTTACTATCGGGTTACTACATCTTGGCATTGGCCATTTGGCTAATCTGTTAATACCCAGATAAGTTCGGATTCTGCCCGGAACCACCCAGTTGCATCTACTCAAAACTTTTGTTCATCTACCACTACTTTGACACTGACATCTGATGGGTAGAAAGTAGTCAGAAAAACAAGTGAGCCACCATGTAGATCATCATCTCCAATGCCTAATAGGTCAAGTCATAAGAGTTACTGCATTTGTGGTTCTCCAATTCAGTCTTTTTAGGGCTGCAAGCCTGAGAGGTGTCTTCCAGTGTCCTGGTAGCCTCCAAGACGGGCTTTGCGGTACCCACTAAACTGACAGGTAGCAATCTCAGCACCAAGTACCTCAGAGCTCTGAGTCCTAGTAACTTCTGCTTCTGCCTACTCTGCAGTATGTGCTCCCTCAGCATTGGCTATTTCTATACATAAATCTTATATGTTATAGTGTAACTTGTTGATGGGCCTGGTACTGTGGCTGCTTCTCCTTGAGAGATTGCACATGGTGGCATCCAGACCAGCAGCTTTGGAAATCAGATTTGTCAGATTTCATCAAAAATCTGGCCACGTTACCCAGTAGGAGTATGAGTATTACATAGGCATTCAGGAAGAAAATCAGGAAGTCTAAGGTACAAATTGAAATGCAACTTGCAAGGGACATAAATATGATTCTATCAATATAAGCAAGAGGAAGATCAAGGAAAGTCTAGGTCCGTTATCCAATGCAGAGGGCAGTTTCTAGTAATGGATGACTTGGAATTCTGAAATATTTAATGACGTTTTTACTTCAGTTGCAGCTGATCGAGGTCAGCTATCAGCTGACGAGTACACTTGGCAGCATGGATAGGGGAGAAGATGAGCAGCGTATCACTGGGAAAAGAGAGTAGGGATTACTTGGAGAAGCTGGATGTTCTCAAATCAGCAGGGCTGTAGAGGATGCATCTTAGAATTCTCAGGAAATTGGCTGAATCATTTTAAAACCATTGGCTGTTGCCTTTGAGAACTCATCAAGATTAGGTGAGATCTTGGGTGATGACTGAAAAACCAGTAAATACAGTGCCAATCTTTAAGAAAGGGAAGGAGGAGGATCCTGGGGTTTACAGACTGGTCAGTCTGACCTCGATACCTAGGAAAGTCAAGATATCTATTTCTAAGCACCTTTGATTTTTTTTAGAGACACTGTCTCCCACCCATGTCTATATTAGTAAACAAAGGAAATACAGTCCAGACGCAAGTACTGTAAGGTGAATATAATGGATTAACGTGCTCAAACTGTAGTCATCAGTGGGTCATTGTCTAATTGGAAGGAGAGAGATCCCTGGGGAAACCTGACTCCAATATTATTCAACAGCTTCACTAATGATTTGGAGGATGGGATTGAGAGCACATTTAGCAAATCTGCAGATGAAATTTGCAGGCTAGGTAGAACTGCAGATGGTGAAGGGTAGGATTAGGATTCAGAATAGTCTTGATAAATTGTAGAAATTGTCTAAAATTAATTGAATGAACTTCAATAAGGATAAGGGTAGGCAGTCCTCCACTTAAGATGCAACAACTGCATGCACAAACACAGACTGGGGCATGACTGGCTAGTTTGCCATATTGTGGAAAAGAAGCTGGGGCTTATAGTGTACCATAAATTGAATATGAGCCAACAGTTGCCAAAAAAAAAAAAGTTAATAGCATACTGGACTATGTCAACAGAAGCATCCTTGCAAGTTAAGAGAGATAATCTTTCTTCTGTGTTTAGAACTGATGAGGCGTCACTTGGAGTGCTCACCACTTTTGGGTGCCACACTTCATGTAAGACAAGGTTCCTTGGGTGAATCTGATATCTTTTATTAGATCAACCACTTCATGTAAAACACGGACAAGTGTCTAGTGTAGACTAACAAAAATTATTAGAGGCCTAGGAAGCATGGTGTACAAAGACAGGCTGGAAGAACTAAGATTATCTAATCTGGAGAAAACAAGACTATGGGGAGATTTGATAATTCGTCAAATACCTGAAGAGTGGTTAAATAGAGAATGGTGATAAGCTATTCTCCGTGGCTGCAGGGGATAGAACAAGAGGCAGTGGTCTCAAACTATGAAACAGCAATTCAGGTTGCATATTAGAAGGAACTTGCTCACTATGAGGGTAGTTAAGTACTGGAACATATTTCTTGAGAAGTTGCAGGATCGCCATTATAGGAAGATTTTTATGAGCAGGTTAAACAAATGTGTCCAGGACAGGTTACGTGGAGACAATTCTGCCTTGAGCCATGGGGTTTGAATAGATTACCTCCAGAGGTCCCTTCCAAACCTACTTTTCTATGATTCTGTGATTATGGTGGCATCCCTGGAACCAGCCTCCTCCACAGAGGCTGCATATTAGGCCTGTGCGAAGTGGTTAGTATTCACTTCGGATATGGTCGATTCAGGGGACAGTGATTTGATTCGGTAGTCCGGGTCCAGCTCCATACTGCAGTGAGCGGGGACTGCCCGAATCCACGAATCTCTCCGAATCTTTTCCACATCAGTTCGGAGAGCTTTGAATCAATTTGGACCTTTTCATTAGTCTCCTGATTCGATACGGATTCAGAGATTCGGCCACCAAATCGGGCTGAATCTCCTCCGAATTGAATCAGCACCCGAAGCTTCGCACAGCCCTAGTGCATACTTCCAACAGAATGGCACCCTCCTTCAAAAAAGTGTTCCTTTGCCATTGAGCCTAGTAGGAACTCATTACCCACCTGTCCACCACCCCCTCTGTGCAGCACAGTGTGTCAGGAAGGGATTTTAAAGGAGTCCATGAAAAGGAGCAAGAAGAGACTTGTGGCTAATCCTTCCTCAGTATCCCCACATGCCTTTGTTTCAGTACTTCTACCTTATCAACTGTAGTTTTGTTGTGCACCTCCGTGTGTGTTTGTGCAGCCTTAGACTAGAAAACTTTTATCATCCAGTGTCTCTAGGACTAGCTTGTCCATTACGCAGAGGCAAATTGTAAACCAGCTGAGGCATGTCAGCTGGTGGCCTATAGAAACACAGGCAGATAATGAGGGAAAACACCGTCTCCATGCACAGCAAGCTGCATGTTGTTGTCCTTTCATCTTTTCCAGATGTGGCACAGTTTTTTTCCCATTCTTGTCCCACAGATGAATTGAAGAGACTCCAGGGCCTCACTAAACATGGTGAAGACCTTGGCTATACCAGGAAGTGGTTCAAAAAACCATATACCATTGCATCAACAAACTTCTTGCTCACCCAAGAGCAACAGTGAATGTAGACCTTGGACTTCCAAGATGCATGGTCTTTCCTGATGCAGTTTGCCAGGTTTATCATAACTCAGTACAAGGCTGTGTGCAGTCTGTATATCTACGGATTTATCCATCCACATGTAACATGGTCATGGTCTTTCCAGAAGACCTGTCCATACTGAAGTGAAAAGACCCGTGACCTTGATGACGGATGCTTCCACTTGACGATCAGAGTCTTATCTAAATCATCTTTGACGTCAGGGTACTGCTCTGGGGCGGTTATCAAAATGTACTGTGAAAATAAGAGAATAACATTAAAAAAACCCACTGCCTGTAAGCATGGTAATGATTGCTCCCTAATTATTTTGGAAACAAATGTTAAGTTTAGCTAAGTTTTTAGTGGTGGTCTTTATAACATGGTATGTTGGATTAAAGCAATCCTGTCAAGTTAAAGATGGTTGGATGGATAATACTTCATTTAGATGCCTAAATGGGAATTGACGATTGTCTTTAAAATCCTTCAAGACACTAATCCCACTCTTACATGTCCGTCTTTCTTCTGTAGCCTGGGGCCATTATAGCTACAACACCAGGACTCCTGAGGTCTTCTGACTGTTGTGGTGGCTTTAAAATTCTTTGTATGTTAAATATGTTTTGCTTGGTGGGTAACCCACACAAAAGAGAGGGCACTGAATTAGCTAACAGCATGATTAGGGATACAGTGCAATTTGACACCAAAGATTTGGTAAGAATTATTTAATGGCAGGTAAAGATTTTTGACCATTGTATTTAATTTGTCTTTACAACCCTGACTACCAGCTCCCACTATTTCTGTTTCAGCAGAGGCATTTGCAAAAACTGTTTTGTAGGGAGACTGCGTGGTGTTCTGAAAATGGGTCTAAAGAACTATTTTGACAGTGTAAAATGTTTTAAAGCCAGTTGTATGTTTAATTTATACAGTCAAGAAATGGTTTAAGCAAGAACCACCTGTAAAGAAGTGTGCTGGCCTTGCAGTCTGAGTAGCTGACTTAAAAAAAAAAAGTTATTAGAGACTTATCTCCCCTTTGATTGATCTCTTCTATTCTCTCTTAGACTTTCCAGAATCTGAGAAATTGATTTTGTTTATCGTAAGCGTGTGGCAAGATATATTCTCCTTCCAAGGTGTGATTAACAAAGCTGTGCAATTAGTTGCCAGGCAACATGCAAGAGGAGAGGTGCTGAAATGTCTGAATGCCTATTTGAACTGGGAAAAGGTAACCTGTACTTTTGCTATCTGAATGGGGCTTTAGGTCTGCGCTAATTTGCATGCAAGCTTAGTGCCTAGATAAACCACTAGCAGGCAGAAGGATGCAGAGAGAGGCGCAACAGAAGTCTCCCAAGTAATCTGTTACAGTATACAGCTGCTAATGCTGCTGCCTGTTTTGCTTTTTCCTGCTACCCTCTTTCCTGTTTAAACCTTGTTGGGTTTTTTTAACATGCACTTTTGTTTTTTAAAGTTGGTGGGGGGGTTTGGTATTTTTTAAGCCTCCGTGGGAGCCTTACAAGTGAGGAAAGGATTTACCCTAAAATGCTGCAAATGGAAATGAACTGCTAATCCCAATTTTTGCTGGGGTCCCAGCAGTCCTAAAATACCTGCTACACCTTAAGTTTCAGGATTTCTTTAAGTCACTCCACAGTTAAGGATTTCCACAGTTATGTTACAAAAAAATGCATCTAAATCATCCTCAGGCTTCTTCTCAAGGGCATATGGTACATGTGTTTTAGAGCCCTTGCCTTGCTCTTGAGTAGAGAGGTAGCTGGTCATTTTAGTTTGAAATTGGGCAAAAAGCAGGGCAGCACTTGCTGTAGCATCTGGTAAAGTAGGCTGTTGTCTACAAAAGTTTAGACCTCTCTGAACTAGTTAGTTGCTAAGGTGCCACCCTGCTCTGCTTTCTTTTTGCCTTGTTCTTGTGAAGGTAGTGGGCTTTCCATTGTTATTATGAAATCTGACACTAGCCCATGAAACATTTATCAGTTTTAGGGGGTACTCCTTGGTGAGCAGTAGCTGGCTTTGCACTTGCATGAGACTTATCTTACAATGCTTTTCAATTCAGTTCTGCATCTTGGCATTTGGGGAGCCGTAAGTGGGAATTGAAAGGTAACTTTCAATGAACAGTTTCTTTTAAGTAACCTCTGTTCATATGGAGGTGCGTGTAATCCAGTTGGACCCTAACCAGTCTATGAAAGGCAAGTATTGAGGATATAAAACGTAGTTATGAATAAAAACATAAATTATGGTATGCGTTACTGAGTCAATACCAGTAGGAAAAGTTGGTGGTGATTTGTTTGTTGGCAGTGTTAAGAAAGCTTGCATACAGTTTTTGATAGATAACTTTTCATTTAAAGATCAATCTTTAATTTTCCAGGAGTCACCTTTGGATGCAGGCATTATGGTTTCAAGCTTACTTTTGGCAATACAGCTGTGTCCAAAACTCGAATTCCAATCAAGTGATCAGTATGGAGAAGACCTACCTGAAAGCACTTGGGAGTACATATTTGCCATTGAGCTACTATGTTCTCATCTGAAATGGGACTGGACCCACAACAATATCATTAGGTATTGTGTGACTCACCTCCCTGCTTCAAAGTGTTAGAGTTACCCAAATCGTTTGTTTTTTGAATGGCTGTAGGAGCATCTGTTGGCCTCTTGGCCCAGACCAATTTGTGAAGGAAGTAAAATATTTGACCTGCCTCTTCTGAAAATAGTTGTTTCTTTCCAACTGATGTAAGAGTGACTGAAAAACACACCTCAAAACTGATGTATTAATTCCAATCAAAACTCTAGCATGGAACAAAAACACTATTGTATTTTGTCTAGTCTCTTCCTGGTTTCTGCTTCAGGAGGCAAGAAGCCTTTTTGACTGTACTGTTCTGCCAGGAATTGATGTCAGCCTTAGTATCCATAGTAATTTTAGAAACATTTTGTGGAAATGTGCAGTGTGTGTATGATATACAGAAATGTGGTAGTGGTCGGCTTATGGGCTGATTAAACAGAGCACTTGCGTTTAAAGTTTTCTCATTTGAAAAAATACTAGTTATTTGTAAGAGCCTCAATTTACGTATAAGGCCAAATTTAAACTAGTAATATTCCTTAAGGGAAGAACTTCGTATGGCATGGCATGATGTAAGCACCCTGCAAATTACAAAAGCTACCCTGTTTTTGTTTTTTGTGTATGATACATGTCACAAAAGCTATTTCAGGGCAATGCTTTTTTTAGAATTGGTAAAAGCATAGCTGTAGTGAAATTTGCATATATACTGTCTTAATTAGGATTTAGGCTACCAGTGAGAGTCATATAAATCGTGAATAACCTAACGGTTCCCATTTTTATGTATAGGCAGAACTGTTAAGGTCTAGTATTTGATGTCCTGGAAAGTTAGAAGTACTGTATTTACTTGAACATGATGACCTATTATAAGACCTAATGACTGATTATAAGACGACCCCCCCTCAATAATTAGATTCTGTATATTGGAAATTTATGTATCTGTTATAATTTTCGAGGTATAGAATGTAGTTATTGGAGGTTTGCCTTGAATGTGTCTTCCTCCCACTGCTACATCAGGGAAAATAAATCTGGGGGGGGGTTAGGTAGCCCAAACTTCCTTTCTCCTACCTCCTTACTGTCAGACCCTGTTCTCCCTGAGCACATTGAAGCAAAGGAAAAATTTGAAAACACTGACTGAAATAAACATACATGTAATAACTTTCATATAGAGAAATTATTACATATCCATAGGTTTAGTTCTTGTAGAATTGATGCCATTTACCTCTTTTGAAACTGCTGCAAGTTTTAGTACAGGTACTCCGTAAGCACACTTTTAAACAGCACTTCACCTACCTATAGAGTGTATAAACTCTTCATGATGTTAGTCCAAAGCCAAAAGACTCATGATTTACCATATAGATCATTGGGTTGGACCTCAGCAGAGACGAGTGTTTCAAGCCATGGTAACCCCCAGAACAGCAGTGCTGTGTGTGTGGGGGGGTGTGTGTGTGTGTGGGCGGGGGTGTGTGTGTGTGTGTGTGTGTGTGTACACTCCCACAAAGGATCCATGTGCAACTTAGCCCCTCAGTCATGACTGGAACTGCATTCTCTTGTCAGAGTCCTGGGATCTTCCAAAAACGTATAGACAGCCGAGGCACGGGGCAACCTTGGATGGAAGGCAGGGCCATGCTAATCATGTGCAACAGGCTGAGAGAGGGGGTGACAGATAGATTTTGGGTGAAGCGTTTGGGGCCCAGTTTGATGTTTGCCAGACATTTAAGGCTGGTGAAGAAACAGGATTACACCCCCCCCCCCTTAGTTTTCACTTATTTTTTTACTACATAAAAATTATAGAATAATTTTCTATTGGAAAAAGCCTCAGGCCACAACCAGTTAGAATGTTTTTGAGACTGGATTCCTATTTGAAATCTCTGGTTTTACCTTGTGAATAATGGTTTGCACACCTAAGTGTGCTAATATTGTGTGACACCCTTGAAAGGATCCCAAGGCGCTGAACCCTGCCATGAAACTCTAGTTGAGAATCCTTATTAGGGGAATTTATTTCTTACAACAGATCTGTTTTTATTTCTTAAAAAAAGCAGGGGAAAAAGCTGGTTTATAGCTCTTCAGAGGGCAGGATGTATAGCATGTAAAATTTAATTGCAAGAAGATAGATCTTTCATCAGACAAAATGGTAAAAGTTTTATGGTAAGCTGAAGAACTATACGATGTATTCATTTCTTACATGACTGTAGCTCCGTATCAGTACATTAGTCTTTCAAGTCTTACGTTTTCAACTTCCAGTTTTTTTTTTCACAGTAAAGAGCTTTGGCCTCTCATGCATAAGTGGATACAGCACAGAAAAGGACATGAGGCTGTTCAGTCTATTCCAGATATTATTGTAGCATCAGCACTCAGGCTAATTGGTGAGTAACTGAAGTTTTAGTTGAATCCTTACTTTGTATAGGTATGCCCTCTGAAGATGTCAGGGTGACTGCTGGAAGTATTTGTATGCTTTTTGGATCTTGAATTCATTTACTTTTAATGTGATTTCATAAAAATAAATCAACCGTTTTTAATTTCCTATGCAGACATCTTATCTCATCTTCTCTATGTGGGAAATTTGACCTAATTTTGGTATGTATTTGAGTCTTCAGAGGAGAAATTGTTAGATTATGGTGTCTGAAAGATTTCTGATGGCTCAGTGACTTTGGGATGTATTAGTAGGAAATAAAGAATCCTTTTAATGTATGCCACTTCCTTGTGGAGAAGGTTCTGGTGCTGCTGTATTCTGGGGCTCCATCTCTTTACAGATGTTCTGGCAGACTCCTGCGTTGTAGATGTGATTGCATAGACCACCTTCATCATTCATCACAAGAGGAGAAGGAGGAAGCTGTGTACTGTTGTGTAATTGTTTCCAATTTGGGAGAGGAGGAACATTTGCATTTTGCCTGACTTGCTTCTGTATGCAAATTGGTGACTGCACATGAGACGGGATGTTCTTTCTTAACCTAGTCATTTGGGTAGAAGGTAGGCTGGGTGGATCACACTATGGACTTGTGAGGTTGCTGGGATTTATGGCAATCTGTGGCAGGAAGTAGGGTCTATGTTGGGTCTGGGGAACGTGGGTACAGAGGGGGCTGTGGATGAAGATGGTGGGTGGGAGCTGTTGGATGTTAGGGTGTGAGCTGCTTGGGGTGGAGCCTGCACGATTTTTGAGGAAGTGGGTGTGAGTGCTGGAGTGACGACTGTGTTGAAGAATGGGAAATAGATATTAGATGTAGGGGGCAAGGGTTGAGTCTTAGGCTACAGATTGGGTGGGAACCATGGCACCCAAGTAAGCAGACTGGCCTTACCCCCAGTGGGTGCCCTGAGCACTGTGCTTGACTGCTTCTTGCTGACTGTGGTCGGGGAGCATTGGCTTGTTTGGCCTGGGATCATGGAGCAGGAAGTCCAGGTAAATGAGGCAAGTCCAGGTTGGGGGACCTTTATCAGTTCTGTCCCAGGGCCCTTTCCCAGCTCAGGGACTGTCTGGGGTGTCTGCGTCTCTCCACACACCCTATACCCCTTGTGAGCAAAGCTCTTCCTTCAGCACACAGCCCTCCCCTGTCCAGTGCTCGCACCACACAGCTGCTGGCCTTCTCAACGTGCCCCACACAGGTCTCCTCTCCACAGCACACCATGTGCCATTTCTGGGCTGCAAGAGGATTGCTCAACAGTCTGTCAATGCCTATGGATGTAGATGATTTTAACAGCCCCGTCTCTGATCCTGAAATGCAGGAAATGCAAAGTGTACCATACCAGATTATTCAAAACTACCTAAGATATAAAGGTGTTTTTAGGAGTGAATCTGCAGAGAAAATGATTGTCTGTTTCCCAAAAGAGGAAAGCAAAATGCACCTGACAAAGAGAAAACACAAATGTCATGGTTATAGTAGTTTTCCTGAACTGGTAAGTAAGAAAGCATGTAGAAAACTAGACATTCGAGACTCTACAATACCTGGTGCTATTCCTCTTCAGTGTTGTGTTGTATTTTTATTGTTGTTTTCACGTGTCACAAGCTTATCCCACTGAAGAACCAAGTGCACTTGTAAACACCACTCTAAACTTTAGTGAGGCAGAGGCAGCTCCTCAAGTTGAAACCACGTCCACTGGTGAAGGACCCGCAACTGCCAAATAGCAGGATGTACAGTTTTGAAAGAGAGGAGGATTCGCACCCAGGAAGAATGTGTGGCACTGTTATACAAATGTTGACCATTTGACAGATATCAAAAGGCAACAGTTTTAACCCACAGGTTATCTATCACCTGCAAACTTTCTGTTCCCAAACAAACATGAAATCAGATCGGTGTGAGCACTGTAGAAGTTACAATTTGAAGCCTCTTCATGAATACAATTTTGCACGGGACTTAAAGCATATGGATGGAGTCTTCTGTGAACCATGATTTGTTTTTGGAAAACTGTAAAGAACCAGTTGGCATCAGCACTAATGACAGACTGGTCCATGGGAATAGGATTCCTCAGAGGCACAGAAAGTTGAAAACAAATGAGATTTGTAGTTGCTATGGCTGATGCATTATTTGTGTATGTGATGAAAGACAAATAATAGCCCACTTGTTTCTGAAGCAGGATTAGAAAAACATTGAATGAATAGTACATGCTTAGTGGGAAGTTGTCAAAATTTTGATGTTGTGTGGAAGCATTATAGATGGAGAGGCTTCAGACCGCAGGCAATCTCAATACACTTTAAACAGCTGACTTGGGCCTGATTTTCTAAGATCTGGGTGGGTGACCACAGAATCCAAATTGAAAACGAGCCGATGCGTCGGAGGGCTACAGATTCAATGCAAACATCTGGCACAAGTGAAAGTGGCAAGATTCTTCAGCTTGGGGGGGCAGTTTGGCTCAATGACACTTGTGAAAGAGCAGATAGCAGTGCTGATGTGGTACGTTCATCAAAATGGAACCGTGAGATTTTTATCTAGTGCGTGGGAGTCTGGGAGACAAATAAGCAAGCACTTGCAGAGCTGTTTTTGCAGAGTTGCTGTGTGGGCTATCAAAAAGGAATGCACAATGTGTTATGGTTCTGAGACGCAGCAATGCTGATGGGCGGTTCAGAGAAGCCCAAGACACAATCATTGCACTTCTTCCTGAAGCAGTCGATACTGTCTGCAGAGCCTGTGATCTGAACATGGCAATTGTTCATCCTTGTTCAAGATGACAGATTGCAAGCATTGAATACTTGCAGGAAGTAATAGCAGCAAAGCACAACAGTGTGGTTTTCACAGAACTTAAGGAATTCATGAAGCTGCAGAGTGACTGGGAAAACAGATGATGAAAATACAGCATTGTCTTCACCAGGGAATACTGCTAGATCAGCTGGGCAGATTCACTTCACTACTTCAGAGCTAAATTACATTGTAACCAGCCCATTGTGAAAATTGTCAAGTTTGGCGATTATTGCAGAAAGATTTATTTTCTGTTACTAAGCCTGACTTCATTGGAGTTTGATGCATCACAAAACCTGTTCAGCTGTACTTGCACCGTGGCGTGGAGGGACTGAGAAGCATCAGAGGGAACCAGTTTATGATTTTCTGTGCCATATGATCAGGTGAAATATCTGGCAAACTGTGTATTAGCCGCATATCTGTGCCAAATTATATGGAGGGACTATTTACAGGAACACTGAAGAAAATGGCAAATCCTGTGGTTTCTGAGCTGGCATAGTAACTGAATGTCACCTACATTTTCTCACTCCAGTATTTGTTTTCACACAAATTTCATGTTTATAGACAGAAATGGCAGAGCGACTGCTGCTCTCTCTCTTGGAAATCTTTCAGGCAGAACTGGATAATAGAGCTATGCAAAGCTTTGGTCACTGATTCAATTCAGCAGAGATTTGGCCCGATTTGGCGGCTGAATCTCTGAATCGAATCAGGAGACCCTTTAATCTCTCCGAATCAAATCGGAACCCTCTGAATCTATTCAGAGAGATTCGGAAAGATTTGGCGATTCAGATATAGATACAGCTTTAAATGTTTTTTCTACATACCTCAAGGCTTGCGAATGCTGAGATGGTAGTGCGGATGGAGCGTCCCACTGGAGCACGGGGTGGTCCCCAGTGCACTCGGTGGTGGCCCCAGAAGTGGCCCAGAAGCACTTTTGGTCCACTTCCAGATCCGCTATAGAGCACGCTGGGGACCCTCCCCCTGGCTCGGCGACTGGTGTCTCCTGGGTCTGGGGGGGGGCACCTGGGGTCCCCCCCGTGGCCGATTGCCAGGCTGGGGGGCAGGGGGGGGTCCCCCACATAATCGGTGACGGATTTGGAAGTAGACCAGAAGTACTTCTGGTTCACTTCTGGGTCTGCTGCTTAGCATGCAGGGAGGGCCCCCTGCACTCCTGCGGGATGCTCCATGTGCTCCATCATCACAGTGTTCACGAGCCACACCTGGTACCTTGAAGTATGAAGAAAAAACATTTAAAGCTGTGTCTATGGCTGAATCGTTGATTCTCCGAATCAGCATCGAGTCTTCAGATTCGGATTCGGCCTAATTGAATCGGGACAATGATCCAATCAACTAATCGAATCGCTGTCCCCCGAGTCGGGCCAAATCCGAATCGAATACAGCCCGCTTTGCACACCCCTGCTGGATAAATGAAAACAAATTAGAAGTTGCCTCCAGACCAAAATAAGTTCTTTGAAACACTGTATCCACATGTATCTCTAATAAATCATACCTTGTACCCACCAAGACCATGTTCTGTCCACAATTTCAGGAAGCCTTGCTGTGATAGAGATCTTTCAGTGCAGCGTTTTCCAACTTTTAAGCGACTGGGGGACCATACCAGCAGGGTTGCATGGCTGTGCTGCACCCCCTGCTGCTCCACTGTGGCACTCTGCATGCTGAACCATGCTCCCCCTCCACTATACTGTGCACCCCCACTGCATTGTGTACCGAGGTACCCCAGCTCATCCTTAGCTTCCTTACAGTAAGGTCTCTGACTGCACTGGGCTGTTTGGGCATCCTGGGCTGCAGGCTAACCAGCATTGAAGGCTGCATTGTGCTGCTCCCTGTGGCAGGGGCAGGCTGAAGAAGCTCGAGGGATGGGAGCCTGGAGTTCCAGGCTACTGCTGCAGCCAAAGCAATGAAGGCAATAGTGGTTGGGTGGGAGCTGGGCGGGGGTCCACAATTTATCCCATTGTGGCCTGCCAGCTAGACAATCGTGTTTCAGTGCTTTCTGAAGAATAAAGACTTGAATATAGAATTCTGAGTGGAAACTGACATAAAAGTTTAGTGCTTCTGCAGTTGTATCACAATATCCTAGTCAATGCTGACTAGGATTAGTCGATTCCTGAAGGATTTTGGACCATGTAATGATAGTTCAGTTCATTTGTTTTGTTTATATGGTACCTAGCAATGAACTTAGTTTTGCAGAGTAATTGAATACATTGATCAGAATGTGTTCTGTTGATGGGATGGTTTTTTATCTTACCGTTTGATTCGTAGTCTTGGATTAGTATATTCAGTACTTTATATTTTATGCATCCTAACTTCAAAGTATGTGCCATGGGCAAAATGGTGCTTATGTTGCGAGTGGGGAGGGAGTAACAACCTTGCAGCACCGAATATAAAGCTGAAATCCTGGCCGTGCGTGTTTGTCACCTTGATTACTACAGGTATTATTTACATAGGAAATTAGTAGACTGTTTTACAGTATCTGAATAGTCTTGTAATGAATTTGGTGTCTAGAAATTTAAGCGTAGACCATGTAACCAATCAGCTCTTTGTGGGCTATGATTTCCTATTATGTTGCTCAGTCCACACAATATTATTTCCACTTGCATTTACATACTATATAAAATGCTGTAGATTCCAGTAGGTGTCACTGCCCTCTTTGAATTATTAAAGGATCAATTCTTCCCTCGCATAGTACTGCAGGAGACAGTACTTCAAATGAAATCTAAAATAGATTCTAGTAGCTGTGTTAATTAAGATCACTTGTGTTAAGTAAAAGCTGTGGGTTGGCCCTGCATTTCTGGTTGATTTGCTTTGCATTGTCAAGTCATTTCTGCTGTATGTGGTATTTGCTTTGTTCTGTTCTGCTTGTTTTTATGCACTCTTAAACTTTTGTGACTTTTCACTTTTTAGGTATTTTTACCTTGCCAGTCATGATTTAACTAACCCCTTCATACATTTGAAATCTGTTCATTTGGAGTGCTTTAAAATCTCTGGGTTAAAGGTACTTTATAAACATTAGTCATTGTGTAGTTTAATTTGCTTGAATAATGCGTTTTTGCTTTCTTCTTTTCTTGTTTTTTTCCCCCTGTTCTGTGACTGTATGCACCCCTCTTCCCCCATTCATAGATTCATAGATGTTAGGGTCGGAAGGGACCTCAGTAGGTCATCGAGTCCAACCCCCTGCCCTGGGCAGGAAAGAGCACTGGGGTCAGATGATCCCAGCTAGGTGCTTGTCCAGTCTCCTCTTGAAGACCCCCGGGGTAGGGGAGAGCCCCACTGCCCTTGGAAGCCCATTCCAGATTCTGGCAACCCTCACGTTAAAGAAGTTCTTTCTAATGTCCAACCTAAATCTGCTCTCTGTCACTTTGTGGCCATTGTTCCTAGTTACTCCAAGCAGTGCCCTAGTAAATAGAGAATCTCCTATTCTCTGCTGCTCTCCCCTGATGAATTTATAGGCAGCCACAAGATCACCTCTCAACCTTCTCTTGTCAAGGCTGAAGGAGATCTAGGTCCCTCAATCTCTCCTCGTAGGGCCTTGCCTGAAGGCCTCTCACCATACGAGTGGCCTCCTCTGAACCCTCTCAAAATTCTCCGCATCCGTCTTGAAGTGCGGTGCCCAAAACTGGACGTAGTACTCCAACTGCAGCCTGACTAGGGCTACATAGAGAGGAAGCATCACCTCCCTGGACCTGTTTGTCATGCATTTGCTAGTTAGCCTTGTTGATCACTTTGTCACATAGACAACTCAAGTTTATTTTGGAGTCAACTATGACTCCAAGACCCCTTTCTGCTGCTGTGCTGCGGAGAAGGTCGTTCCCCCAGCCTGTAAATGTGTTGGTGGTTCTCTTTGCCCAGGTGCAGCACTTTGCACTTGTCTTTGTTGAACTGCATCCTATTTCGTCCTGCCCATTTTTCCAACCTGTCCAGATCCACCTGAATCAGTTCCCTACCCTTGGTGTGTTAACTTTGCCCCATAATTTGGTATAATCTGCGAACTTGGACAGGGTGCTGTCCATGCTCTTGTCTAAGTCATTGATGAAGACATTAAATAGCACCGGTCCACGGACCAAGCCTTGTGGGACTCCACTGCTCGCATCTTTCCAGATCAATATTGACCCATCCACCATCACTCTCTGGATGCGACCCCTCAGCCAATTTGCCACCCACCTGACTGTGTAATCATCTACATCTTATCCTGTCAGTTTATTTACGAGAACAGAATGAAATACCATATCAAAGGCCTTCTTAAAGTCTAGGTAGATGACATCTACCTTGACTCCTGCATCTTAAGCATTTTGTGACCTGGTCCTAAAAAGAAACAAGGTTATTCAGGCAGGATCTACCTGCAGTGAATCTGTGCTGATTTCCTTTCAGCATTATTTCCCCTGCTGGGCTCCCACAAATGTGGTTCTTAATGATTTTTTCCAGCATTTTCCCAAGGATAGAGGTGAGACTAACTGGCCTATAGTTTTCCGGTTCCTCCCTCCTCCCCTTCTTGAAAATAGGGGCCACATTGGCCCTTTTCCAGTCCTCTGGAACCTGACCACAGCACCATGAGTGCTCGAACTGCCGTGCCAGCAGCTCTGCTATGACACTGGCCAATTTCTTCAGCACTCTTGGATGAAGTTCATCCGGGCCCGCTGATATGAACACATCCAGCCCCTCCAAGTGCCCCTTCACAACGTCTGTGCTAAAAGTTGGTGGGCTGGTGTCCTGCCTGTGTCTGTCTAGGAATACAGATGCAAGGAATTCATTGAAGAGCTCAGCCTTGTCCACCCCCTCTGTCACCAATTGCCCTAGTTTGTCCTGTAGTGGTCCTATGCTACCTGTGCCTTCCTTTTGCTCCCTATATACCTGAAGGAAGGACTTTTTGTTGTCCTTAATTTTTGTCACCAGCCGAAGTTCTAATCCTGCTTTGGCCTTCCTAACTGATTCCCTGCAAGTGCGAGCCAAGGAGGTATACTCCTCCTTGGTAGCTACCCCCTGTTTCCACAGCCGTATACCTCTTTCTTTGCCCTTAGGCTCTCCTGGACTTCCCTGTTCAGCCAAGAGGGCTTCTTGGCCCCTTTGCCCCTTTTTATGCGCAATGGGATTGTCTCCTGCGCCCGTAGGATCACTCCCTTGAGGAACAACCACCCTTCCTGGACCCCCATTTCACCAAAGCTCTTGAGCTTTAGTGCCTCACTAACTAATATTTTGCCTATACTTGAAGTTGATCAGGTTAGATAAACTTCCTCTGCACTTTGAATTGTATACACTGTTTGTCTTTTTTATCTTAAACCACAATGAGCACAGTTAAACAACTGTTGCATCCTTTTTTCCAGAGGTTTTACTGTGATAATTGTGTGATTTTTTTTTTTTTTTTTTTGATTTTTTTTTTTTAAATTGTATTTGTGTAATTCAGGTAAGTTGGAAAAGTGCTTTGGGATCCTTAGTCTTAAATGGTATAATAATAGGGGGTTCTTTTCCCAAGGTATATTCAGTGACTAGTTCTATTTTTCTAGACCTTCATATTTCATATGTAGTATCAGTGTTCTACAGTCAGCACTTTGATTTCAATTATTACTTTCTCCTGCAAATTGGAAAAGCTGTCTCTGAAACAGTGATTTATCATAGAGGCACACAGTAACCTTTTTTTCTTTTCCTTCAGGTCGCTTAAGCCAAATTGGTTTAAAGGAAGGACTTTCTTCTGCTGTGAAAAACATCAGTTCTGTAATTGGAGTCTTTGTACAGCATGCAAAAGAAGAAGGTAAGAAATTTTTTCATGGTAAAATCCTCTAAATGTTCTGGTGATTTTTTTTTTTTTAGTGGTAATGATGGTGGCAGTGGTGACACTGTGGTGGTCCAGGGCCGTAAGAAGCAAGATTTGGGAGTTTGAAGCATTGGTATAGTTGAGAGATGGGGAACAAGCTTTCAGGCTGTGGGGCACCCTTCCTCAGGTCTAGGAAGAGAAGTCCAAGATAAGCGGAAGTTAGAGCAATTGTTTTAGTAAGTTATTTTAATGGATTAGACCACTTTTGGCTTGTTGGTCCAGTGAAAGATATTTGAATATTTTTGGTAAACAGGAAACTGATAATGTTCAGTTGTTCAAGAATCTTCTCAGAAAGTTCTGAGAAGGTTCTTGAGCAAGTATATAGTTGGACTGATACAGAACAGTACCTTCTTCCTCAATTGGGCCCTAGCCTCAGCCTTTACTAGTTGGGAGCCCATTAGTGATCTCTTTGGCTTGTTCAAGTGGCAGTGACTAGAGGCAAGTTGTAAGGGAAATTAGTGTGTCAGAAGAGCCTAGAAGACACCATTGAAATCATGGTAGAAACAGAACAGTTATTACTAGATTTTCAAAGGGACACAAGAGAATTGGGTATGTACTTCTCTTTAGAAATCCAGCTCCATTTGAATTTGGAAGTTTATTTTAGGGTGATAATTTTTTAGTTTTTTAATGGTAAATATGGGTGAAAGACGCATACACATTTTAAAATGGTGCTTCATATTTTTGATCATCATACTGCCTATTAATTTGTTTTACTAAATGTTAATATTTGATGAGGTTAAGATTCTTGGGTTCAGGTAAAATAGTTTTGAGTTTGTGTGGACTGACGCTAAGATATTATCAACTCTTTGCAGGTGTGCCATGGGGTGTGCAGCTGGCAGCGGTGTATGCACTCTTGGACTTGGGTCCAAGCAATCCAGTAGGAATTCTTGAGGCTATCCAACCTTGGAGAGCAGCAGCTACTAACAGCATCCCAACTGCAGTCAATAGTGGCATAACTGAACTCAGCTCCCTATCTACAGCAGAATCAAACTAAGCCATTGGGAAGGAGGTTCATCATCTATGGAAAAAGTGCCTTTTATTACACTGGATGGCACCTTTTTAAAAAAGAACTCTTACAACAATACAAAAAAGAAAAAGCCATGAAGCATATGCACCCATTTAATTACATAGGCACTGTGTACCCCCTTGGGAATAACAAAGGAGGCACTGAAGGATTTTGTTTGCCCTTTCTGCTGCAGAGACATCCAGAAATATTTAGGGTTTTTTTTTCTTTTCTCTTCTTTTTTTCTTCCTGGTATAAGTCATCAGTTATATAAAAGCTATTGGCTTATTTGTAGTCCAGGAGTATCTGGTTTAAAATAGAAAGGTTCTGTCTTGATTAGTCTTCCATTAGCTGAAAATCTGGCTACTACACCTCTTGTCCTTTTGATGGACTATTTGCCAAAACAGAAGACAAAGCCTTGCATTGAGGGAAAAGAAAAAAATATTGTTTTATGTTTGTCCATAAAATAACTGTTCAGGTGTATTTATTATATTTTATATGGAAGATGGCATCCCAATGGTAAAAGCTTAAATATTTGGCCTGCATCCTGCTTTACTTATTTGTAATTAGCTTCATTGAGGTCAATGAGTCTACTCGGATAAGGCAAGTGGGAATGGGCTCCTTGTGTAACAATGTTATATATAGTATAAAAGATTCAGAGGTAATGGATCTCTGTGAGTTTGTATATATGGTATACTCCTATAATGTGTTTCACATTTGATGTTGTTCCACTTTGGGAATTTTAGTGCGTGTATATAGGAAGTTGGGTTAAAAAAAATCTTTAAAATGTTGAAACTTCTAATGTAGTTTCATGTGTACACATCAGGCTTTTTTTAGGAAATGTCTCAAAACATTTTTATAATAAAAAGGAAATGCAAAACAATCCTGTGTCTATAGCAGTCACTTTTCACTTCAATTAGCAATTCATTTTAAAAAAGAGCTAAGAGGCAGCTGTCCAAAATAGATAATCGTCTTTAGAAAAACTGGCCATTTTTTCCAGCATTTGTTCAGCAACTGTTGGTTACCATGGTGTGTGTTCACGTTAGCGTTTGTTTTATCCATATGATGAGCTGAGTTATGAGTAAGAAGTGATTTCCCATCCCCATTAAAATGGAAAGCTTAGGTATAGGTAGCCTTGTTTCTTGGGTAGTAGACAGTGGCATAACACTTGAAACCTGTTTAAAAATCTATAGCCTTCTCGGGCAAGGTAAAACATGTTGAAGGCTTTATTGGCCTTAGTAGTGCTGCTGAAGATTACTTCTGGCAAGGTTAGAGCTGTACTGCTCACATGTAAACAGATCTCATGTTGAGGCTATTATAGATTCATAGATGCTAGGGTCGGAAGGGACCTCATCAGATCATCA
>NW_005842130.1:1884067-1889914 GCF_000455745.1 Alligator sinensis | reverse complement strand
GAGTGCTGGGGTCAGATGACCAGGTGCCTCTCCAGCCTTCTCTTAAAGATGCCCAAGAAAGTCTGTGCAGGGCTGAGAACTGAACCCCTGGTCTCCAGAGCCCTAAAGGCAGTGTTCTAACTATTAACCCATCCTTCCTCCTAAAATGGAGATGCTGGGGATTGAACCCAGGACCTCATACATGCAAAGCATGTGCTCTACCACTGAGCTACATCCCCTTCTTACCCCTTAACTACATCCCCCCTCCCCCCCACCCCCCTCCCCTTACATGAAACGAGATCAGAACATCTTAATTTCCATTAAGGAAGTTTCTAAAATGATATACAACTAAAACATTAAATCTTGGTGAATTTTAGATTAACATAGTCATTGTAGGGAATTGCCATTAGAGGGCACTCCAGCACAGAATGAGCCATGAAATCAGTTCAACTGAATTTATGGTTCAGTTTCAGAAATGGAAAAAGCTGTTGTTGAATTCTTGATTTGCCAATGCAGCTAACTGGACTATGGGACTTATTTGTATTCCTGAGAGGAGTACACGTTTAAAGCATAAAATGTGGACAGTTAGAATACCGTGGGCTACAGCTACTGTCTTCTAAAGTCGCCAACTAAAAAGTACAAGTTTATAGCATCTAAATACAACATTTTTGATGTTTTCTAGACTGTTTTCCTGCATACTTTCCTTTTGTGACATGAGCTTTGAATTGGACACAAGTTAGGTAGAGATTCTACATCGTACAAGTATTTTAATTTCATTAATTGGCAGTCAGGATAGAAATTGCTGTCTGAGAAATGCTTTGGAAAATTGAGCTGCATGTATTTATTTATTTAAATATTTTGCATCCAAGCATTGGTAATATATAAAACATTTCCTCATTAGGTTAACTGGTTCGAAGTTAGAGAAGATCAATAGTAATTAAAAGTCATGACTAGATGATGCCTGCATTAACCAGAGAGAATTCAGGTGCCCAGGTATATTCTACTAAACCAGAGAGTCAGTCAACAGCTCAGTTGTTTACTCTAATAGTGTGTCACCTATTGAATTTGCATGAAAAATGTAGTCAGAAGAACCCTTCTAAAGAGTTAAGACAGCAGTAGGTCAATGCAGTAATAGCACTGCTGATGCTTGTGCATGTTTGCCAATTTGAGGGAGAGGGAAAGAAACTCTAGCTGTGTCAACTTTGTCCCAATCTTGAGGACTAAAGGTGCTTTCAGAAAGGTGTGTGTGTGATCTGTAGTGCACTTTCTTTTTAGGAGGACACTGATAAAGTTTTTTTGGCCAATACCAGTGGCCAATTATTAACCAGCCATATCGGCCAATACCAATCTGATTGCCAACATGCAGCCCAGCAGCTTGGAGAGCAGCATTCAGCCAGTAAGTCTGAAGTGGGGGGAAGGAGCATGGGGGTGGGGGCAGATTGAGGCCCCCATACTGAGAAAGGGAGTGGGACTGGGGAAGGCGTTGCCCAGCTGGGGTGGCACAAAGTGCAGGACAGAGCCATGTGGGGATGGGGTGGGCAGCTCTTGCCACCTGGGAGAGGCATGAGCAGCATGTGCCCCCCGGATTTGTGCATGAGGCGACAGCAGGCTTGGGGCTGTGCTGGCCTTTTCCTGGCAGGGGGTGTGGGTCGGGGCTGTGTTTGGGGCAGGTGGCGGCAGTGCTGGGAGGGTGGGTACAGGGGGGCTATGGCCACCCCAAAATTCTCTGTAGCTGCCCCCCTCCTGGTGCAGCCTCGCCCAGCCCCCCCTGCTGGGAAGAGGCTAGTGTAGCCTCTGGCCCCGACCCCGTAGTGGGCAGCCTGCCCTCCCGCCACGCACAAATCCGGGAGGCACATGCCACCCTTTACTCCTCTGGGATGCATGCAGCAGTGGGAGCTACCCACGGCTTTGTCCCACGCCCTGCCCTAGCTCTGCAGCTCCTGCCCCAGTCCCAGCCCCGTTCCCTCCCTCACTGTGGGGGCCTCAATCTGCCCCCTCTCCCCCGACATGCCCCTTTCCCACAACATTTACCAGCCAGACGCTGCTCTCCAAGCAGCCAGGCTGCACTCCTGGCCACATACATACTGTGGCTGTGTGCATGCAGACAACATTGTGTACATTTATGCACACAACATTAGCAAGCCCATCGACCAAATAAAACCGATTGCTGATAATGTCTATTTTCCTTTTTATCAATGCCGATACGATATGGACCAATATCTTGGTGCACCCTACCTTCTTTCCCAGATAAGCTGCTCTACGTTCCATGACCTTTTAACAGGTGTTCAGAAAAAATGTTGGACATAAAAGGGGCAGATCATTATGCATCATTTGACCTTGACTTTTTCTCAGTTTCCTCAGTCAAACGTTGAGATGAGAGCTATTCTGACAAATGACTTGCTGTGAAGCCAATCTACATGGTTATGCTATAGGCAAAGGAGATTTTCCATCTTGTCTGGGAGAGCAATTTTATGGTTATCTAAATGGTTTCCAAGTTGATATTTAGAACCTCTGATTCAAGCTCCTTGTGTTTTCTTTTGGGCTTGTACAGTTCTCTAGTATGCAAAGAACAAATCCCAGCAAAGCACCTTGTTAAATGCAGTCCAAATGCTAATAAAACTGACATTTTCATAAGAACTATAATGGAAGTGGTCTTGATTTTAAAAGAATACAAAAATCTTGGAGATTGCTTTAGTTAATGACATTTAACCAACTTCGAATTAAATAAGTGCCTCCAGCAGATGCACAATACAGTATAGAGCAAAAAAACTGTATTTTGACCTTCCGGGGGATAATTCTGGGTGAACATCATTGGAGAGGGAAGAACTTGCTACAATTTGCTAGTGTTGTATAGTTTAATTTTAACTGTAAGTCACTATCTTTCAAATATTTTCATTTTGTGGGTTGCTTAAAGTGATAATCTCTTTACCCAGATCTGTCCACCTCATCTAATGTTTCCTGCAGTTCCTCATCTAATGTTTCCTGCAGCGGCTATAGTGAAAAGGTAGAGCATGGAATGAAAATATTAGCATGAGGGTGTGCACGTGGGTAGATATGCCTGTTCATCTGTGCCACTGATTTGCTTTTTGAGTAAGAAGCCTTCAGAGCTGTATTTCATGTTTAGGTGAGCATTAAACACATTTTAAAAATAGCTGATATAGCTGTACAATTGGTGCAAATGTGTCCATTTAAGAGTGTGATGCAGTTTGGATATATTTGAATCTTAGGGAGATGAATGAAACAAAGTAATTGTAGCTTGATTTGAACAGTGGTACCCAGCTCTGGTAGACTGTTGCCTTTGCAGCTTGTACCACCCTAAAATACATCTCTTGCATCCTAACTCTATCCTTAGGACCCCTTCATCAATGGTTGCCAGAGTTGAAAGGTATGGCACAGTATTGCAGGGGGGAGAAAGAATGGCCACAGTTCCTGTGTGGTGCTGGGCAAATTATTTCAACCATACATTTCACAGGGGCTCATGAATTGTGTGCACGTTACCTTTCTCAGTGTTTGAGTGGATGGAGCTGCCTGAGGTCTGTGGTGCTGAATAAGAGATGCCACTGAAATATTTTTTTTCTCAACAGAAAGCACAATAAAACAATATGCTAAATTATTTGGGCACATGCATTTCAACTGGATACTCCCACACGAAGGCACCTTTTTTTCCTCTCCCTTTGTTCCTCTATTAATTTTCTATAAAATGAGAGTGGTGCTTCCTCAGCTCTCAGAGGTTTTGTGGAGATGAATCCTTGTGAATTTGTGAAGCGCTCAATTGATCCAGCAAGTGCCAGAGGAGAAATTATTCAATTCTGTGTTCAGAGCGGGGTTTGAATGATGTGCAGAATTAAAGGAATGGCTGCATACTGAATGATTAGGATAGAAAAAAAACCAACAACTGTTAATTCATTTAGCACCATCAATAGTGTGTGCACTGCAAGAGGCAAAGGTCCTATGAGGAAATAACATGTAAGAATTTAATTAAGAGGCTCTATCAGACTCGCACATGCACAAGAGCACTAAATGAAGGTCACAGGAGCAACTTGAGCATTGATCTCTCCAACTTTGGCCTAATTTTTGCAACTTTCTATTACATTCCATGTTAGATTTGATGTGTAATTTCTTAGGTTTTTTAGGGGGAAAACAGCAACTCAAAACCAAATTCCATCCACATGAGACTGTTTTGACTTCACATGATGCATATCAACAGGATTAGAATTAGAGCACAGCCCTCTGCCCCCTTGAACTAACCAAGCAACTGCAGTGATAGTAGGCTGCTTACTTTCCTTTTGAGGGCCAGCCATCAGATGGAGGGGATGTACATAATTTGCCAGTGGGCATCAAGGCTGTTTGCTGGAAACAGTGAAATGTTGAGTCCCAGAATTCCTAAGCATTTCATTCCAGGCTCTCTGGTCTTGTGCTCCCTTGATTACAGGTGTTTCTATACCCTCAAGATCAATCCACTCTTGTCCCTCAAGCTAGACCTCACTCATGATCCAAACCAGCTCTGAAATTTAGTCAAGCTCTGTCTCCTCCTTGCTGCCTGGACATCCTAAGGAAGTCAGTGACAGCACAGGGGACAGTCCCCCTATTCTTTGTTTCCATGCCTAGGATTGACTGGTTAGTAGAAACAATTGCAGGGGAAGTCTGCTCATGGGACTGTACATAGCGCAGAAGAATTTTTAGAGAATTTGATCCATCAGTGTGAACGTGCTCAGTAGGAGCTTCTTTCAACCTGCAGTTTTCAGATGCTCATAGCATGGCTATTTTCAGGTGAATTTTCCTGGGGACAGTGAAGGACGCACAGTTTGATCAGCAGGGTAATCTCCACTGGCAAAACATGAAAACCCTATAGTTTCATAGTTGGTAGGGTCAGAAGGGACCTGAGCAGATCATCAAGTCCGACCCCCTGCCATGGCAGGAAAGAGTACTGGGGTCAAATAACCCCGGCAAGGTGTTCATCCAGCCTCCTCTTAAAGACCCCCAGGGTAGGAGCCAGCACCACTTCACTTGGAAGTTGGCTCCAGATCCTAGCCGCCCTGACAGTGAAGTAGCGCCTCCTGATATCTAGTCTAAATCTACCCTCTGCCACCTTGTGACCGTTATTTCTTGTCACTCCTGTTAGTGCTCGGGGGAATAGGGACTCTCCCAATGCCTGCTGGTCCCCCCTGACTAGTTTGTAAATGGCCACTAGATCCCCCCTCAGCCTTCTCTTGTGGAGGCTGAACATGTTCAGGTCCCTTAGCCTCTCCTCGTAGGACCTGCCCTGCTGCCCCCTGATCATGCGGGTGGCCCTCCTCTGGACCCTCTCCATGTTGTCCACATCCCTCCTGAAGTGCGGCGCCCAGAACTGGATGCAGTACTCCAACTGTGGCCTGACCAGTGCTGCATAGAGGGGGAGGATCACCTCCTTGGACCTGCTTGAGATGCATCTGTGGATGCATGACAAGGTATGGTGGGCCTTCCTGACCATGTCCCCACGCTGTCAGCCCATGTTCATTTTGGCATCAGTAATGACTCCAAGATCCTTTTCTGCCTCTGCATTTGAACAGGGTGCTTTTTACACCCCTGTCCAAGTCGCTGATGAAGATGTTGAGATGTTGAACAGTGTGGGCCCGAGGACCAAGACCTGGGAGACCCCACTGTTCACATCCCTCCAGGTCGAATAATACCCATCCACCACCACTCTCTGTGTGTGGCCCTCCAGCCAGTTAATGACCCATCTGACTGTGTAGGCACTGACACCAGTCTTCTAGTTTTTAAATGAGAATGGGGTGAGAGACCATGTCGAAGGCCTTCCTAAAGTCCAGAAAGACTATGTCCACTGCTAAACCTGCGTCTAAGGATTTTGTGACCTGGTCATAGAAGGCC
>NW_005842130.1:1882093-1883529 GCF_000455745.1 Alligator sinensis | reverse complement strand
CTCAGACATATGGAGGCAAAGAAATCGTTAAATAGGTTAGCTTTGCTGTCTGGTGCGATGACCAGATTTCCTAGCGTGTCCTGCAGAGGCCCCACGTTACCCAGTACCTTCTTTTTACCCCCTATGTAATTTAAAAAAGGGACTTCTTGTTGTCCTTGATCCGGGTAGCTAGTCCCAGTTCCATCTCTGCCTTGGCCTTCCTTACTGCTCCCTACAGCCCCGAGCAACAGAGGTATAGTCCTCCCTGGTGATGGCCCCTCCCTTCCATTGGGTGTACGCCTCCTTTTTAGCTAGGAGACATTCCCGTTTGCTTTTGGTGAGCCATGGGGGCTTTTGTGCCCTCTTGTCCCCTTTGATCCGTGTTGGGATTACCTCCCTTTGGGCTTGGAGGATCATCTTCTTAAGGAACGACCACTCTTCTTGGACACCAGACTCCCTTCCCCTCCGGGACCTTAGTGCCTCCCCAACTATTCTCCTTACTTCATTGAAATCCACCCTCCTGAAGTCCAGGGCTGCTGCCTTGCTGCATGCCTTTGCCATCTTGCGCTGGATGGTGAATTCCAGCAGGCGATGATAACTGTTGCCCAGGTGGTCGAGCACCCACAGACCCCTCACCAGGTCGTCGCCCATGGCCAGGACCAGATCCAGCAAGGCATCTCCCCTGGTAGGGCTGTGCACTTCCTGGGTTAGGTGGAGGTCCTGTATCTCAGCTAGGAACCTACGTGAGCGTTCATACCCAACTAACTGCTCTTCCCAGTAGATGTCTGGAAAGTTCAGGTTACCCATGATGACCACGTCCTTTGACCTAACTACCTCCGTGAGCCGACTTAAGAATTTCCAGTCTAGTTCTTTTCCCTGGTTGGATGGTCTGTAGTAGACCCCCACCATTAAGTCCCTTTCCCCATGACCTCCTTGTATTCTAACTTCAGTGTGCCCCTCCTCTGACCCAGCGCTACTCATTGAGGATGTGTATTGCTGCTTGACATAGAGCGCCACACCCCCACCTTCCTCCCTGTCTTATCCCTCCTGTACAGCCTATAGCCCTTGATATTCACCCTCCAGTCATGCGTTGGGTCCCACCATGTTTCAGTGAGTCCTGCTATGCCTGGGTTGCTGTTAGCTAGCGGGAGGGTAAGTTCCTCCTGCTTGTTCCCCATACTACGAGCATTAGTGTAGAGGCATTTGAGGCCTCCTGAAAAGGCATGCACTGGCCCCCTAATCTCAGTACTACCTGGGCCCCTGTTGCTTACCTGGGTATTTGTTCTGCTCATCATCGGTCTAGGCTGGGCTGTTCTTGTGGGCGACGCTTGGTTTAGTGGTCTGTCATGGGCGGGGTCCTACAGGAGGGCCATGATCTCATAGATTCATAGATGTTAGGGTCGGAAGGGACCTCAATAGATCATCGAGTCCGACCCCCTGCATAAGCAGGAAAGAGT
>NW_005842130.1:1862126-1880177 GCF_000455745.1 Alligator sinensis | reverse complement strand
GAAGGATCGTTTCCTTAAGGCACAGCCACCCTTCCTGGCCTCCCATCACTTCAAAACTCCTACTCTGCAGTGCGTCCTTGACTAATCGCCTGAGTTCATTGAGATCAGCTTTCCTAAAGTCTAGCACTTTCACCCTACTAGTTACCTTACCCACTCGACGTCTTATGGTGAATTCTATTATTAGGTGATCACTGTCCCCCAGATGGCTACCGATCGGTAAGTCCCCTACCATGTCATCCCCCGTTGCCAATACCAGATCCAGTATGGCATTCCCCCTAGTGGGGGAATGCCATACTGGACTAGTGGGGTACTGCCATCTCCTTAAGGCCCCCTTCCTCCGTGCCAAGTCGGCCCAAGGGCACCCTCTGATTCTCGCCTGCCACGTCTTTGCTGTTTAGATAAGTTTGGGAGGCTGCCTTACGTCTTCTTGGACACGGTTCATTGCGTCTTCTGTCCCCGTGGACTCCCGGGCCCCTTGTGGGTCTTGTCCTGCAAATGGGTGCTTTGGGGCACCCTAGCCTTATGGGCTATGCATGGCTCCAACCACCCCTTATATCACGCCCCAAGCCTCGCAGTTGGAATAGACGTTGGTCTGTCAAGTATACACTCGCCCTCTCTTGGGGCTCTCTCCGTAGCGCTGCCCTCTCTCAGGGATCCTCTGCAGCCCCGCCCTCTCCCTGGGGCCTTCACAACAACGCTGCCCTTCTCTCCAGGGCCTTCTCCACAATGCTGCCCCTTTCAGTAACACTGTCCCCCTTCTCTGGGGCTCCTCAGTACTGCCGCCCTGCCCCCCCGTTTCTCAGGGCCACCGTACTGCTACCCCCTTTCTCTGGGGCTCACTGCACTGCTACCCCTTTCCTCAGGGGTTCGCCACGCCCACACTGGGGCTTCTCAATAGTGCCCCCTCTCTGGGGCTTGCCACGCCCACATTGGGGCTTCTCAATAGCGCCCCCTCTCTGGGGCTGGGGTCTATGCACCCCGTACGCCACACCCTCACTGGTGCTGGGGTCCCCACGCTCCTGTGGGTTCCCTATGAGGCCTCCTCCATCCCCTGATAGCCTCACCCAAACCACCGGTGTAACAACAACAAAGCAAAACACAAGCCCCTTGGCTATAACATAAAGCCACCCAGCTAAAACCACATGGCTCAGACATCCTAGAGCTGCCATCCTTTACCCGGCTTGAGCTGTACCTGCGGTCAGACTTCTTCTCGTATCTTTGCTCCAGGAGCTCCTTTCTCTCTGGCTGCTGGCAGGGAACCACTTTTGGCCTCAGCTCCTGGGCTTTGTAAGAGCCAGGCCCTGCCCCTTACAGCTAGCTGACCGCTGGCAGGTGTGGGTCATTTGCCTACTCCAGTTGCCCTGGCAACTAACAGCTGGGCTCCTTATTCACTGCTAGTGCTCTTTCTCTAGCAGTTTCTCCTCTTTAGAAGCAGGGCACCTCGGTGCTCTGCGACATGGTCCAAGGCTTCCACTGCTCTCATTTTCCTCTTCCCCTTCTCCTGACGAGCCTAGTTTAAAGCCCGCTGGAGGAGATCAGCCAACCTAGAAGAGAACACTTGCTTACCTTTGGGGGAAAGGTGAAGCCCATCCCACCTGAGCATGTCTCTCGTCCTGATGTGTGGGTTGTTTTCTAGGAAGCCAAAGCCCGCCACAAGACACCATTTCCGAAGCCGCAAGTTGACCTCTCTGATGCAGGTCTCGTGTCATCTTCCACGTCTGCTCACTGGTAGGACCGAAGAGAATACTGCCTGTGCCCCTATCTCCTTCAACATGCCCCCCAGAGTGTGGTAGTCCATCATCAGGTGATCAGGACTTCTCCTGGCCACATCATTAGTGCCCATATGTATTAGAACCATGGGGTAGTAATCGGTGGGCTGGATAATGGCCTGTATCATCCCCGTCACATCCTGAATCTTTGCTCTTGGCAGGCAGTAGACCTCGCATGTCGAGGGGTCCTGGCGACAGATGGGACCCTCTGTACCTCTCAGGATGGAGTCGCCTATGACGATCACGCAACGTTTCTTCCTCTGGGTCTGCTTAGCTCCTTCAGCCTGTTCAGAGTGTGGAGAGTGTGGAGTTGCCTCCTCTCCGGAGGTTTCCTCCTCTCCTTCCTTCTCCTGCAGTGTCGCCAGGGCCTAGTACCTGTTCTCCAGCCGGACTGGAGGAACTGGTACTGCTCTGCTGCGAGCAGCCCTGATTCTGGAGGGGTTCATCTGCCACTCTGCTGTGGAGGGCACCTCCCAGGGTGCTTCTTCCTTGGATGCATGGCCCTGCAGGGAGAGAAAATACCCATCTATTTCATTCTCTGGCTCCCTGATTCCCCTCAGCCTGCTAACCTCCTCCTGGAGCTCCCACACCTGCGCCTCCAGGGCCCTAAGACAGACACCCATAGGACAGGTATGGGGGCCCCCACTCCCTGCCCCCCGCCTCCCGGCCCTGCTGGGCATCCCTCACAGGCAGGGGGACGCCCTGCTCCAACTGTACAGATTCCAGACCTTTTCAACCAAATAGTAGTAATAATAAAATGAGCAACATCTTTTACTTAACTGTGTTTAAAGAAACAGCTCAGTAACTTCAGCTGAAATTTTCCTGAAGCATTTCAGGCTGAGACAGACATCAATCTTGGGTAACTTCAGTATAAATGTTTAGCTTGGCAAACTTTTAGTCAGCTTTAAAACAGTCTCCAGTTATTTCCCTCTTTTTCCGTGTTTTTATGCACAAGTGCACAGCAAAATGTAAAAAAGAAAGTGCCTTGCATACCTTGAAGACTTGACGTACCTTTATCCTGAAGGTGTTTTATGCCAGTGACTTTATTCTCTTTTGTCTTTAAAAAGAAAAAGAAAATGCCAACCTATGGAAAAATCATGTGTGCAGCCCAGGAAAACATATGAACATGGAGCTAGTCATTTAAAGTCTGGGCAACATGATTTTACAGATGATGATAGACAGATGGTCTGGGCAGCTATCAGCTTTCATTCATGTTAATTTGAAAGCATCTGTCTGATTCCAGTGACATTGGATCAGTTTATTAACCAGCGTAGCTGAAAGATCTTCCTAAAATTCCTAACTTTTCTGCCTAGGCAATTATCAATACTTTGAAAGCTGTAAAATTTGATTTCAAGCTCCAGTTTATTTTGGGTCCTGATGATTAGGGGAGAGTTTGCTGCTTGTTCTGGATTAAATTTAAAACAGATCTGTAAAAAGGTGAATTGGATTCAGGTGTAGTAAAGGCTGATGCTAATGTAATGTTAGTTTATCTTCCCGAAATGCCTTGTTCTGTCAGAGGAGAGACTATCTGAATAAATATCTCTACTCCCATCGCTTCTGAACTCCCAATTTAGAGGGGGAAAAAAGTGATTAGTATCAGCAGGTTTTGCATGGTTTTGCTGAGCATACAGTTCATAGCTGCCACTGCTATTCAAAGAATGTATTGAATATGTGTTGTATGAAAAGTCATCTGCATTGCAGTTTCACTTCCAGTGAAGAAAAGATAAATTGTGACTTAAGATCTAAGTAAAGGTGTTCTAACAACTTTCACCCTGAATGGGTATAACCAGGGGCCATCTATTGCTTGCATATTGAAAACCTGTTTGTGAAATTTGCAATGGAGCGGAAAATGGAATTTTCAAAGCTTGCCTGACCTTTAAGAAAAATGACTTTGAAATTCAGCTACGACCATCTTGAAAGTCATTAAAATTTAACATACATCTTGCTTTTAAAACACTTACTTTGTAGAAGCAAGAAATCAATGTTATGTTTCTGTATGATTATGAAACTATCCCTTTAGCTTGTAAACATACCCTTGAAACGTAGCATTTTTTTAAATGAATGTAACATCTCTCGAGGCTCTATGGTTGTGACCTTTCTTCATCCTACCCCTTACAGTTAGGAGTAAGCCTAAGTCTACCAAGAAACTTCAAATAGATTTTGGTCTGGTGTAATCAGTACCATAGATTCACTTTTTGTTGAGAACCCTACGTGACAGGGAAACATTATGCCAAGGCTTTATAGGCAAGGTGGGGAAAAGAGTTAAAATATATCATATTCTGTAAATGTTCAACTGGCTTTTTATCTTTCACAAGTGAATTAATGTTGTCATCTTGTTAACTTTTAAAAGGGTGGTTGCTTGCATGTTTTCCATGCCTTTGCTTGCCCATTCAGATCTTGAGCCAGACACAGTACTATCAATAATGATTCTGACCTGAGAAGTGACTGACTCCATAGATAATCTCCCCTGTGGGACCAATATTCAAAGTCCTATCTTCTGACATTTCAGGGGGATAGGAAAACACTTTTACTATTTCAGTATTTTACCTCCTGATTGTGAAATATAAAATATATAAACTGTCCTTGGAGTAGGAGCTATAGCCCAGGCACTCCTGTGGGAGCTGTGGATGTGACTCCTTCAGAGCAGGGCATGGACCTCTCTGGGTCTTCTTTGTCCTGGGTAAGTACTCTAACTACTGTCCTACTACGTAACAGGGCAGTGATAGCACCGTTGCCCCCATCCCCGTATTTTGAAAGAAAGGAGCTATTTTGCCTAGTCCTTTATTAGGTTTTGGGCATTTCCCTCAGCCTAGGTTCCTGGGGTATGAAAAAACCTCAACATTTTCAGTTCTTCCATGTTAGCTCCATTTGATATTCAGGAATGATCCAATACTCTCTTTTGTCTCTAAAGTTTATGAATCTAATAGATAATGATGAGTCTGTTAAAGACTTATGTATTTGGAGTCTGAGCCAAGTGGCTTGCAAATTTCTTACCGAGGTTACTTCATCCCTTAAAGTTTTTTGTTCATATTCCAATTTGATGAGATTAATGAGTTCTGTGTTTTTTAATGGATTTTATCCAAAAAAAAAATGTGTAAAAAAATGTGTAAACATACATACACTTAAGCAACCATATGCCTAAGTGAATTTGCTACCACTTTACTTACCAATACATGAAAGTGCAATGCTCAAATTAACTCTTAAAGCAATAGATTAAAATTGATGTTGAAATAAATTCAGAATTATTATTCAAATTCCTTTTTAATCCAGGACTCCAGCTACTGTCTTATCTACCACACTGTAGGTGCATCTACATGACATGTTTACTGCAGAACTGCCTAATTAGCTTCAAAGTAAAGTCACCGCATCTGAACGTTTACATAGCCTATTAGGCTGCAGTAAACTAATAAATGCTGCTGTAGGTTAGTACTTGTACTGCAGTGGTATTTACTGCACAGCAACGCTGATGGGACTGGTTGGGGCACTAGGGTGCTTCAGTGTGGGGACTGCCCACTGGCTAGCCTCTCAGTGGAGCACCCTTGTGCCCTAGCCAGCTCTTCCGCAAACTGTTGAGTCAAGTTGGAGGAGCAGCCCCAGGCTGAGCCCCCAGGACCCTGGCAGCCGAGGCTGCTCCAACCTGGCTCAATGTGTTGTGGTTCTGGATATGTGTAAAAGTAATAACCAGGAGTGATAAACTGTGGCATGATATGAGCTGGAATTTATTGCTTCACATTAATTGCATGTGTAGATACACCCTGTATTGACAAAACTGGTGAAAGACCCAAGTGTGCACTTTTAGTTTTAGACCTTCACCAGGATGAGCTACCTAACCTGATCATAACTGCGGCTTGGGTTTAGCTATAACAGGAAATGTAGCTAACCTGAGTGATATTTTAACCTTCCTTGAATCTCACTTACATTACACATTGCTGCGCCCATTCTTACTCGCCCCACGCTTGTTACATTTGCAGGAAGATTCTGTGGAACAAAGAAGCGATGGGTAAATTGTACATAATAGTAGCTTTTGATGCTACTTTTTCTAATCAAGAGAGCTACTGACTCATTCCATGACAGTTTGGCGTTTACTTTTAGGAAACTTTTGAAGTCACTGTTCTGCAAACAGACACAAATGCACATACAAGCACTAATATAAAAATAGAAGAAATAGGAGGTGTCCCTAAAAAACTGAAGGCAAAGAAGAACTTTCTTCTGTTCCATTTCTTGAGAACTTTAACTCAGGTGATTGTTGCTCTTTGCTATATGGAACCAGGAAATGAAGGTTTGCTCAGAGCTTATCATAACTCATGGGTTCAATGGTCAGGTTTCAGACTTGGGCCTGGCTACAGGATTTTACCCCCTGTCCTGGAGGTTAAAATCCAAAGCACAGACCCAGAGAGGTCCATGCCCTCTTCCATGTCCTGTCGAAGGAAGTCTGAAAACATGCAGTTAATGGTATTACTGATAGCATGAAAAAACAATCCACTTTTCTTCTGTTTGGTTTTTTTTTTTCTACAGGGATTGCTCCCATTTTATCTTCCTTGGGCTTTCTGTTAACTTGGAGAATGAGATTGTCCTGGATATCCAGAGTGGTCCCTTTCTTTCAGAGGTAGATGACCAATGGGCCTTGGATCATGAGGGAATGACTCATGTCACTCAATGACTTTAGATTTTACCAAGTCAGCATAAACTGACCACGGATCAGGTGTTTTTCCAAGAATGTAAAACACAGGATAATGCTGGGCAGGTCAAGATGTTAGCTTTCTCATTGAAGCATTTTTTCTGCAACAAGATCAAATCAGCATTTTGTTGGCATGCCAGCAAATGAGAATTTAAGAAGTGATTTGAAGGATGAAAATGGAGTGCCTTTGTCCAGATTTATGAACAACCCTTTGAAAGTACAAAGTGCAACATGGGAGGAAGCACAGAGGTGACTGCTTGAAAATTTACCAACTGGATGATGGAGGCACCTCAAGCCAATTGACTTCTCAGTAATGAGTGATAATGTAGGTTATAGGCTATGAAAGGAAGCCTCAACAAGTACCCATAGAAGATATGGCAGGAGTCTTAAAAGCCATATTGACTGTTGACTTCTGGGAAAGAAATTCCAATTTTAGTTAAGGAGGGAAGCATGTTCCTTGCATAGTATGGATATGAAAGTGGCCATCTGCCCTCTCTGGGTGCCTGTACATGCGTGGGGATGAGGCGCCAGTGTTCTGTAACTGCAGTACGTTGAAGCAAACTCAATCAAGTCTGCTGGAGTGTGCTCATTAGTGCGCATCAGGAACCTTCTGTGTTTCAGTGTCCCCACACTTAAAGCACACCTGCTGCCATTTTAAACCAAAGCTTGCCAAACGAGCTTTAGTTAAAGTGCCCCTGCTGTCATTTTGAAGCATGGGACACTGAATACATGAGATGCTGCAGGCTCTCGGAGCTGCTCTAATTCAAGCACCCCCTCCCCATCCATCCCTAGAGCATATAAAAAGATGCTCTCTGTGGCCATAATTATGCTTTAGTTGCTGAGCACCAGTCATGTACGTACTATTCTACAGACAAAAGAAGGTACTGTGCCTGACAAAAGGAGTTCTAGACTATAAATATATATGTTAGTCACGCTATCTCATCCAAAACATGTCCAGACTGATACCGCCACCTTCTAAAAATATGAACACATCTAAACATAACTTCTTTGTGTTTGTCTATGATTCAGTAAATAGTTAATACATTTAAATAACACCTTGTTACACCAGTCTAAACATTTCACAATTTACTACTGATTAAAAACATACTTCAAACTGCACAGGAAGGATACAATTCTGTCCCAGTGATATGAATAAGCTACTACAATTTTGCTCTGATAACATGGTCACTATAATTCCTAGATAAAATTGCAATAGGCTTATTCTACAGGAAGTCAATTACACTTTAAAAGAAACATCAAAATAGATATTGGAAAAGATTTGAAAGTCACATTTTGAAGTGGCAGATGCTTTCTTGTTAGGGATCACCAGAATAACCAAACTCAGCTGAAATCTCAAATAAAATCTATTGTTCCTAAAACTACATTTTCAGTTTTACTAGACAGCTCTTTATATAACAAACATTCATTTCAAGAATAGAGGAAATTCTTCATCTTTGCTTGTCCCCAGAAAAATAAACTGTAATTTCTACAGCTTTGCTATGCAGCTAGTTAAGATCTCAGGTTTAGAGAAAGCAGGTGCTACAGCCAAAAGGTCACTCTGTGAAAAAACAACCTGAAATGATTGATGAGAATATCATTCAGCCAGCACACTAGGTGCTGTGGCAAACCTACAACTAAATTTAGCTTGCTAACGCAGCTTCTCTAAATATGGTAGTAGTGCTTCACTCCTTTTGCAATATGTTGACCTTTCTTGTTCCTTTGTTCATTGTCTTCCAGGTGTTCAGAAAAAGATAGGCTGCCAATTTTGGTTATAAAACATCTTTTAAAAATAATAAAATGACTGGGAAACATCATTTTCAATGAACAGTTTGTTAAACTATTTCTAGCCTGTCTTTACCACAAATTCCTATCTGTTATTCCTTGGAATATAATCAATTCTTGTAATATTTAATAGTACATATAGCCAAATCTGATCTCACCTATGTGACTCCCAGAAGTACACCTTGTTTTCCAGCTGTGTTCTGAAGTATGTTATAGAGACCTGTTTAACCTTTTCCCCTTTCAATTTGTTTTTTTTTCAACCAACACTTTAGTTTGTTTCCTTAGTGTATTATAACAACAACTACTGTCTTTGGACTTGAATCAAAGTGCATGGCAGCCAATGGAAATATTTCCATTAACTAGAATGGATTTTGGATGTGACACTATGTATTATCCTTGTGTGATGCAAGATGAGGACTTATAAAACCATCTTATTTTGTGCCTTGAAAATTGCAGACTCTCATCTTTTCCCTTTTCGCTGGAGGTGCTTGAGCTATTGCAGCTCTCAGATGTACACAGTCTTGCTCCCACTGAATTCGGAAGGGGTTCTGCTCTCTGCAATAGTTTTATGGGGAGCAGGATTGGGCCTGTATGGAGAGGGGGTGTCGATCAGAAAGGGTGTTCTCAGCCAAGGATCTTTCTCTGGAAAATACCACCTGAACTACCTGGGCGTGTCCAGACAAGCATGCACGTGCCTCTTACAGCGTCTCAAAGTCCCCCCCACCCCCTGATTGCTGCTCTGCCCAGCCCCAGCATCCAGGCAATTAAAAAATAAAATAAAATAAAATTTAAAAAACCCTCACTCATTGACAGTGGCAGCTGCCTTTGGGGTCACTGGGGCCTCCTGGCAGAGCCCCCCACACAACACGGGGCAGTGGGGGGCAGCAGGGACTGGTCCTGGCTGCCTTGAACCTGCACTGCCACTGCCCTATAGCGTGGGTGCGGCCCAGGTCAGCAGGGCACCGTGCGGCTCTGCGAGTTGTCAGGCTGCCGGGGCCGCTCTAGACTGAGCGGTGCTGGGCCCCAGGTGACAGCCGCATCCCCTTAGTAAGGATTTGACCTATAGGAAGAGAGGAAAACTCAAGTTGAAATCTGTAAGCCTGTCTATCTGACTTTATAATTGGAGGACTACAAAAAATGATAAGCGGTGTATGTTATGGCAGATCCAAATAAGGTACATATTTTTGGGTAGTTTGTTTTTTTGTCCATTTTCATCCAAATAAGGACTTTCAATAAAATAATATAATCAACTTGCTAGATTCAGAAATTTTCAACCAGCTCTAATGCTATTGCTTCAAGTACATGCACAGTTAAGGATGTGACCTCAAGGTGTTTCATGAGTGATCTTGCATGGTCAGAAAACTAACCAAATTCATGGATTTTCAAAAATCAGAGTACTGGTATTTAACACCAGCATGTTTTGTGGTTGCCAGGCAGTGCTTTACATGTGTTGCAAGCAAATGTGAACACCTCTCTGATGACATATATGGCTCAGATTTGTAAATAATGCAACCGTCTATGCAGCTAAAATGTTTATACCATCCTGTATTATGATGTGCTCTTCGCTCTTATACTCTCCATGACATTTAAAGATTCCACACCATATCAATTAGATATTTTGGATGATTTCTGCTCAGTAACCATATGTAGTTGCTGTGTGTTCAGACAACTGTATGGGAAATACTTGTTTCTTTCTACTTTGGAAAAATATTCAAGTACAGAAGGTTATCTTGTTTATGTGCCAGTGCAGGCGATATGAAACCCAAACTGATGATTACATGTATTGTTTAAATGTCATGTTGTAACATGGCATAAATTGGTAGTTTTATTTCTTATTGTTCTTAGAAAACTGATGAACAAATGAGAGTGGTCTCAACTGTGCAATGTATTTTTAAACAGCTTATTTACATAATGTGTTGTTGCCAACTGTCTGTACTTTTAATCTTACTTGGTGTACATTATATGCATTGGGGTCTGAACAACTTGTCCTGATTCTGGGAGTCCTTTCTAATTTTATTCTGGTACATTGTCCTCCAGCACAAAGTAGATATAAACTTGGTATAACTGGCCACAAAAAGATATTCCCCAGGTAAAGAAATCTTTAGGGCATGTGGACTAGTCATGGCAGCACATATTCTCCTGGTTCACAGCACAAGGATCACAGTCTGCTCTTGTAGCCTGGAGGCTCCTTGCTGCCAAAGTGGTTTGGGGGCATCTGATGACATTGAGCACATTACTTAGATTCACTTCTTTGCCATCAACTCTAGATTCTCTTAGACTGCAAGTATGTCAGAAACTCATCCTGCTTAAAATCCATTGAGGCAACATACTCCCACTGTTCCAATATTTAAAGGTGTTCAAATTTGTATAAATTATATACCCAGGGACCAGAAGAAGATGCGAGTCAAACTAATTCTCATTCTGTTTTGATGGATATCTCACTGTAGCTACTTCACATGTTAAATGCTATACTAATTTAGGTTCCCTCAGGCATTGGTAGTGTGGACTGACGTGGTTTCTCTCCAGTTTAACTGACAGCCAGGGTATTTCACATGGCATATGCTTGAGTTTGAGGCCAGCTGTTCTCAGCTGAACGTTGAATCTAAAGAGCTGAAATTGCAGTATATAGCCGGAGAATATATCAAGCAAGTACTGCACACCTTTCAAATTGGGCTCACCCCCAGGCTGCCATGTTAGCGCTATCCTTTTTAACAACTCTGTGCATTGGGAAACAGTTAAATTACTTTTGAAAATGTTGCCTGTGCAATTAAACCATTTTGTGTGCAAAAAGTGCTGTTTTTAACTCAGTTGTTTTTCTGTTTAGTTTTTCTGAAGCTTACATCTTGATTGCTAGGCAACTACTTTGCTGAAGAAACTACAGAGACCAACATGCAACACAAATGTTGCTCTTAAAAACTTGATGTGAAAAGATGATAGGGAAGTTTCTGTGCTATAAGGTGCATCAGCCCACTCTATGATCCACCAGAGAACACTGCAAGGCCTTTTTTTTCCTCCCTTGACCATGAAAAGTCAGATGAATAGACTCAATGTCTGTTTGTCTGTCATAAATTAATGGTGTTTTCATCAGTGTTTTATCTGTATTCACCTAAGTTGGGCTCCTAGTACTCTTCTTCCTTAGTGATGCTAAGTCAAAAGTCAGTGCTCTTTTAGACACTGCAGCAAAACCTTTCTCTTTCATATTATGGTCTGGTAGGTGGGGTGCTGTCTCAGGGTGCAGGAGCAGTGGATTCTATTCCGGGTTGGATGTTAAGGAAACCACATTCCCTCTCTGAGTCTCTGCTTCCCCTTAGCTTGTCTTGTCTATTTAGGTTGTAAGATCTGAATAATATCAGTGTCTGTATAATAAAACAAGTCCCTATGTCACTTCTTTAGAATCTACAGTGGCCCTAATAGTAATAACTTCAGTGTTTCCCCTTAGAGGGTCACCTTTCTGGATGGTGGCTTATGTTTCCTTTAGAGCACAGCCATATTATCACAAAACCCTATTGGTATAATATATTGTGACAAATTATCTAAATTAGGGAAATAAAGGCAGAATTCCAAAGGTATTTAGGGACCTAAAAATTCAGGAAGACATGTAGGAGAATATTCAATAAATAATGAGGTTTATGATACGTTTTGCTGCTTTTGAAAACTCCACCAGTTGCCTACCTGCATCTTTAAGCATCTAATTGTGTGTTGAAAATCTGGCCCATAATCTGGGACATAATTCACAACAAAGTGTTTACAAATTAGTTCTTGGTATTCACTTGGCCCAGGTCTGGCTAGCCATAACCTCAAATTAAGTACTTGATATCTGTGTGCACAAGTGCACACAAACACCTCCATGTGCCTGACCTTGACAATTGGGTCCTTTATTTGTATTTACGTACTAGGCAGAAAGGTACCTGGATCAAAATGTTTCAAAATGGCCTCATGGAGATATGAGTCATTATGTGCTTTTAGCTGGGTTTATCCTCTGTAAATACACACAAGATGTTCCAATAAATAGAAATGACTTCGAAAAACATACAAAACCTCCTAAAGGTAATTCTGAGTTCCAGAGAAGAGCGGTAAGAAATGTAATTTTGAGGTAAATGCTGGCACCTTTACTTGTCAGCTACTAAATTCATCTGTCCCTGTACTGCAGCCATGAAGCAAAAATGTTCTGTGGCAGTAATTGTCAGAGGACCATATGTTCTTGTTTGTGCAATATCCCTACATTTTCTGTCAGTAGGAGTCTTTATGATCACTGTTCGTTTAGTTCTCCTAAATGTTACAGCTTAAACTAAAAAAAAAAATCATGAAAATATTAGTTTCAGATACTTGAATATACTTCATAATGTACTCTTTTTTTAAAGGAAGCAATCTCTGATTCATGTCTGCTTTCTATTAACTGCAACACTTAAAAGCATCACAAGCACTCAGAGAATGTATTTCACTGCAGATTCACTCTAAAGAGAGAATGAAGAGTAAGTAATGACAAAACAGCGCTCTGTGTTTTATCGCTTTTATGTTTTTTTTAATTAAGTTTATTCAATGCTAAATTAAAGCATAACGTGAAAGGAGCTAAAGACACATTGTCCATTTGTTGTAAATCTCTTATCTTGAGCTACCCTGGCACGGAGTTAACAAGTTCTAATTAAACACTTCTGATTATATAATGAGCAAGATACTAAGGTCAAGAACAAGACTAAGGTCCTCTGTTCATGAGCCCCTAAATAACTTTCTCTTTTGATTCAGGACTAACAGCTGCAAAGGAAGCGCACCTGTAAGAAAAAAGTACATTATTTTGTGAGGACACATCTTCTACTTAATAAAGTAAAAAAAATGTGTAAAAATTTATGAGTCAAACCATACCTTTAATTCAGTTAATTCCATACTCAAAGTAAGACTGGCAAGCTATATTAGGGAAAGCAGGTAGAAAACATGACAGAGACACTACTGATCTACATGAATGAATGGGTTCCCCCATCTTAGCCATCTGGCCTTCTTGTTAAAGCTACATCCAGCTTTAGACAGTCAAGGAACAAAAGTGGCCAAGATTTCTTGTTACATCCCTGTGGTTAGGAGACCCTACCCATTTCTTTTCAGATGTCTTTGCCACCCTGACCTTAGGTTACCGTGATGGATTCTATATCAGATTGTTCCTTAAAAACTACGGAAAAGAGGGACAGAAGTTGTGGGATGCCCACTGATAGGTTCAGATGTTATTGCTGTCTTGCTGGCTTGGCTACCTATTGGTAGAAAGCAGGGTAGCTTTGTACTTTATAGACTAAGTCAGAGATATATATAGCGTAAGCTTTCCTGAGCCCAAGCTTTCTTTTTCAGATGCTGTGAAAGGACATGCACAGAGTAGTGTGTAAAATGGAGAGAGTGATTTCAGTTCAAAAGGCAGGAAGGGAAACAGGGAGAGAAGCTGGGAGCAGAGGGAGGGGGTGGGAGTGGGGCAGTGCTGGGAGAGGAAAATAAGCCATAAATCCATAGGAATGATCAGTCTTAGTCCGAATCTGAAATTAACTGAATATTAGGTATGATGGGATTCATAGGCTGCTGACAGATATAGGGAAAAAAACCCAAACAACCTAGTGCTTTATGGGAAGACGAAGTACACATTCGACCTGGCTCCCCACTGTCTGTATATGTTGCACACTTCAGTGGGGCTTTTTGGGGCTTTTATCTAATAGCTGATTGAATTGTGCAATCTATACAGATGTTGGGTGATCTGGGTCAAGCTAATGTGATGCCTCTTCTGTGCATTCTCTGCACTCAGTGCAAGGGCACGCCAAACTTAAAGTAAAGCAATGGATTTTTTTCCTTTTATGTCTGTAAGCAGCCATAAATTTGAACTTCCTGGTGTTCAGACTAATACAGCTAACTACCTCTTTCTACCTGTTGGTGGCTAGTGGGAATTTAAGGTGTTGGCTTTTGATGTATGAAGTTTTGAACAGTTTGGAATGATGCATGTGACTTATTACTTTTTCATGTAGTGCTGTCAGAGAAGAAATACTCGAGTTATCAGTGTCCTAGATGAAAAGGGAGGTGGGTAAGTGACAAAAAATGTTGGTGAACAAGTTTTCTGCTGTGGGATTTGCTCCTCAAGTTTGTTCACCTGCAGATTACATAACTGTATCCTTGCTGGTAAAGCAAAAACTTACATCTTGAACATTTCTGTATTGGACAGTGTTGAAAAGAACTCATTCTAACAAACTTCAAGAGGGGTTGGGCTTTAGGTAAGCCTTCACTTTTTATTCCCACAAGTTCTAAGTTTCTCTGACCAGAAAAAGGCTTTGGATTTGTATCCAAAATGTATAGACGAGTGCAGATGAGTTTCTTTAATGAAACCTTGCTTGTATAAAAGTATCGGAGGTCTCCAAGACCTTTGTTAACATTCAGAAACAGATACAGGAGAAAAAGAAATGTCACTTGTACATGAAAACTAGGAAAGCAAAAATGACCTCTCTGCTACTCCTTTGGTGAAATTCCCAGTTCTCCATGTGTCTCAACAAATTCTTTTGAGTCTCTCATTCTCTTGTTCTGTTGCCTGTTTGACACTTCTGTCACTCATTCACTCTTTGTTTGACACTTCTCCTGTCATTCAGCTTGCTTCTGGAGAGCAGTCTCACTTGAAGTATTTTTCCTTTGATTTTTCTCATTTTACAGTTTCTGTCCCCTCACCTGCTCTTCTTTCTATGCCATTATTGACCTTTTGCTTCTGTGTCTTACCAAATCCTCTTTAACTAAGCAGTCAGCTCCTAGTAGTGCTGTCACCATGCTACCCTCTAAGTTAGAACCTGGTAGTCACAATGATGAGCAATCGACTCGTTTTGATCTCCTGTTGGATCTCATTTTTCTAGCACTTTTCCCCTCTACCCTAAACAGAGGCTTGTGACTAAAATCTTTTCAAATTATGGGCCTGATCCTGAAATAAAAATGCAGCAAAATTCCATTGAATGCTAGTTTTTTTCCTGCCTGTGGATGATGGGAAGAGCCCCTGTTTTGGTTAAATTTTAAGTTTAGTGAGTAGCACTTCCCGAATTGGAGAGCGTTTTCTCTAATATTTGCTTGAGAAATAGTTTGGAAATTGCCAAATTGAGTCATACCAGCAGCCTGTGTAGTCTGATATTCTGCCTTTTGATAAGGAATCAGTGCAAGGTGCTAGCATCCCAAAAGTATGCACTCCTGAAATAACCTATACACAGAGACAGTTTCTTCCTAATCTGTGTCATATAGTTATAGGTTGATGCCTTGTAACCTAAGGTCTTCAATTCTATATGCATTTGATCTAATGCACTAGTGGGACTTTTAGATATTAATAAAATCTATTTCTAGATTTTATTGTCTTTTACAATTTATTCCTAGTTTAGGGTTATCTTTTACTAAGGTAATTGTGTACAGACCCCCCCCCCCCCCCAATGCTTGTGGTAAAATAAGAGCGAAAAGTCATATATTTTAAGGCTAGCAGGGGTCATTGTAACCATCTAGACCAGGGGTTTCCAAAGCTTTGCTTTTTAGAAAGCCATCTAAACCATCAGATGTCATGCTTGGAAGGGAGGGGCGCATAACAAAATGCAATACCTTTATGTTCACAGATGTAACATTATATGCAACATTATATGCATTATATATGCCGTAAGAGTTGCAATAAGGAACATCCAGCATCATCGCTTAATCCAAGCTTGAGGGAGAATTCTGTGTCTGATAAAATACTTCAGGCCAGCTCATGTAACTGAGCACCTTCCGAAAGACTTGGCACACTGGTATCCATTGGATGGGGAACAAAGTTGGATTTTCTGCCATCCTATTAAGTCCATTACAAAGAAAATCATTAGCCTTAACAATGACTGCTGCTAAGGTTTGTCAGTCAATTACTGCTGAATATTGGGAACCCACTGATCTAGAGTTGACCTTCTGTGTGATGTGGGCTCTAGAAGCTTTGCCCCATTCTTTAATACACTGGAATAATTCCAAAAGACTGTAATGTTATCTGCTTGGTCAGCAGTCAAATACAGACCAAATGCAAGAATTATTTGGTGCCTGGAAAATCTGTTATTCAACCTGAGGGACATTGGACAAGTTCGGGAGCATAGGTGAGAATCTTCATGTGTTGCGAAAGCTATGGGATCCTTTATTCATTTTCCATACGTGTCACATACCTACTTAAATCTCAGTTTTGCAATTTTTGCAGAAACCATGAAAAAAGGTGGTTTCCATGATCACCGTGAAAAATGGCATTTCCTGCAATTTTGCATTGGATCAACCAAAAAATTAATAAATAAAAGCTTTCTGGAATACAAAGGAAGTGTGGCAATCCCTGCAACCATGGAGTACATGGTTTGAGAGAGAACTACTGAGAGGCTGAGCTAGTGACATAAACTCAGTGAAGGCACCAGTCAGGAAAGCAGAAGGGTTTTGGCACCATCTTTTAAGAAGCCAGATGCAAGGTCTGAAGATGAGTGATTAGTCTCTCTGTGAATCAGCAGTGAGGGCCATGGCCTCTGGGTCCCCTTAGCCAATCAGGGTCAAGGTGGGGCTTACTGTAAAAAAGAATCACAAAATCAGCTCCATGTGCTGTAAGCGGCTCATGAAAATCTCTTCATCTCACCACCATTTAGGTAGGTCTTTAATCATAAGGCTTCTCTTGTGTCTGCTGGTAAAGTTGCATGTAGCTGTCTTAAACCAAACCACTTGCCTCCTTGTTTCTCCCTGGTGACCAGTGGTAAAGGTGCCTACAGGAGCAGATCGCATGTATTGGCCTACAGGCTGGATTTCAGTTTGAATGGCATGAAAGGATGCTTGACTCCAGGGGCAACTACCTTGCTTTGGGATGAGTGAAGAAATGCTGTGTGAGTGTCTGCACATGCAGAAAACAGATCTACCAGATAAGAAGAGCTGGGAAAGAAATCACAAAAGAAAATGTAACAGAGCAAAGAATGAATGAGAGAAAACATGTATTGGCTGTTGGCACTGGATTTTTGACCCAGATACCTTGTTCTGGGCAGACCCAAACCCTCAGACTGACCACAACTTCTCCATTTGATAATAGGCAAATTTTATTGATACACAGTGATAGCAGATAAGAATAATGCAAACAATTCTATAGCTACTAGTCCTAAAGCTGTCACAGAGGGAAGGTACATCTGGCCACTATGCAAGCTTCACCCTGAGGTTCTTTCTTCAATGTCAGATGTCAGCAGCCTGGAGGTCGAAGGCTGAGGCCCACCATTCCCCAGTGAGACAGGCTGCTGCTATGCCCTCTGTCCATGGTGGCCTCAGGTTCCCCTTTCATGGACCCTTTGCTGCTCTGAAATCCCTACTTTTGTATCCTTTGTCCCCTCTGAATATTCTTCATTCCCAGGCATCATTGTTTCGTCTCTCTGGGGTCATCATACTGTCATCCATGTTCTGTCCTGTCAGCATATTCCTTTGTTTTCCAAACCCATCACATGCACACATCTTAATTTGGTTATTTACTGGGCCTCCTAATTTGGTCTGTTCACCAAAGTTGGAAATTCCAGGGCCCTGCAGTTGGGCACTATGACCTAGCCAATGCTGCAGAGCCCCTTATCTCATGTTAGGGAACAGTATGGTACATATCTTCAATTTCTCAGCCTGTGTTTTTGCTGGCTTCAGATACAGTGCACCTGGAAGGAAACTTTGTCACAAACAGGCTTTTAGAAATCTATTAAACCTTGCCATTGGCCTGGACCATTGTTCTAATGCAATATCTACTTTACCTACAAGCCAATTCCCAAAAGCAAACCTCTAAATACCATTTTCTAGCCATCATTACTAACCAGAAAGCTGATAACTATAAAGGGA
>NW_005842130.1:1816729-1862095 GCF_000455745.1 Alligator sinensis | reverse complement strand
GAGAAACAGAGCAGGAGCAGTGATAGAGAAAATGAACAGGAAAAAGAAAACAGTAGTTGTATTAGGCAGTGGGGGACCTAAAGAGCCCATCCACTAACTCAGTGATTCTCAAACAGGGTGCAATGATATCCTTTTAAGCATGCTGCTCAATATTAACACTGCTAGGTGTGCAAATACCTACACTTAATTCTGAAGATAAACCCAATGATTTAAAATAGGAATCCACAGTGTGAAAAAGATTCTGACCTGCTGTGGTCTGAGTTGTTTGCAATGAAATAATTGCTCTATTATCTCTCCTTAATCAAGATACAAGTCAAAGGTAAGAGCTGGTATTTTCCAAGGGATGTGTTGAGTCTAAAAAGGGTGAAAGCTACTGCACTAACCTGATCAAGGAAGATCCAGTAAAACAGATTTGTGACCTTGTCTAAAGAAAAGACCTTGCTTTTCATTTGTATTTTCTTCTCAATGTGTGATTGAATCTTTGTTCTTCTGTCACCTTCATTAGTAAACAACAGATGTTCAGGAAGGTGAAACTTGTCTTTTCCTTTTGGCTGTGGAACCATTTGATGGAGATTTGGAGCTTATCATTTTACATGATGTCTGCATGGCAAAACTCTCTTGCACTGCAGTCTCTCTTCCCTGATGTGACATTCAAACTCCAGAATGATTTTACTTGCAATGAAAGGAATTTCCACCTCAGTAAACTCACAGCTCCACTGACTTCCATTTGCAAAGATGCTAGTGGAGCTCTAGGAATTAATTTTTTTGATGACCATACAGTAAGAATTTACAGTCCCCAGAGAGAAAATTAGATGTTAGCATTTTATGTTTAATTAGCTTGGCCAACAACAATGTATTCATTAATTAGAAAACATTAGGTTTGGAGTTTTGTACATCATTTACCAGGATTATTCACTTTCAAGGGAGTTTGCATTTTTATCCAGAGATGAAGCATTTTTTCACCTGGTTGTATGGCTACTTAATTTGTAGTAATTCCTTTTTGAAACACATGTATAACTTTTTATTGCAAACATTTGAAACTATTTTAAGTATGGGAAAACATTGTTATGTGAACTATTACCATTCAGAGCTCTTGTAGACTAAGTTCATTTGTTGATCTAGGCTGTCTTTTCACCTGCATAGTAGGATATAGGTAATCTTTAGAGGATCGACATATGCTTTAACAATGAGTTTTTTTCCTTTGTCCAGTCCATATAGTGCTTATAACTGACAACACAGTACAGGCCAAATCTGCTGTTTATCACTAAGGTAGTTTTAGTACAGAATCTGCCCCACTGAAGTGCCTGAATTCTTATCCAGAAGGACTTTATATGACAGTCTATCTCAGACTCTACAAATATTCTGTCCTTGGCTTACTTCCCGAGGCTGCCAAAAGGCACTTAGTTGTGTAGGTGGTTTTGTAATAAAGACACTTTTCTTTAAGGAACTGGAAACAAATAGGTCATTTCTGAAAAATCTGCATAGATCTGAAAGGTTTAGAGGCCTATTAATGGGATGAAGCAAGTAACCATCTCCACGGGCAGTTCTAGGATTCTGAAAAGGAGTGTGCAGGAGGTGTAGTGCATCATTACATAACACAACACATTTTTCTTCAATTCAAAAGAAATGAGAAAATTTACTAATATGCTAGGGGCCTAGGGCTGTTATTCTGTTAAAATGCGAGCAACAACAAATATAAGTGAGTTGGGTGGGTGAAGGGTTTGACTGCCAGCTCCAGGAAAGGGAAGACACCTGGTGTCAGGGGAGTACAGCTGTTACTTCCCAGCCTGGACAGACAGAACTCTGAACCCCAACATGTGGGTCCCCCAGACACTTCACCATGGCCCCAAAGTGTCCCTCACTGCCCTTTATACTTAGTCCCTGCCAACTCAAATGCTTCCTGGCTCCACTGTGTTCTCTGTTATCCCACATATCCCCCATGCTCAGCCCCACTCCTTTATGCCCCAAAGTCCAGCACATTGCTATCCCCTTCATGTCCCATGGAGTTCTGCCCTTGCCCTTCACTGCCCCCATGATCCCACTGCATTCTGCACAGACCCATCTCCATCCCCCCCTCACCCTCCTGTCCCTTCACCATACTCCTCGCATCCCATGGAGCTCCCCACCATCCCTCTGAGCACCCAAACCACACTGTAGCCCTCACCTCCTGGGTCTCCCTTACCCACAGTCTCTCTTGCTTCCAACCCTTCACACCTCATTTCATCCCCACAACCCCATCTGCTCTAATGAAATGAACACTATTCATTCATCCCCATAATGCCACACTCCCATCCCCATAGTGTCACACTCTGTCCTCATCCTACATCCCTCTATCCTATAGGTCCTCCTCCCCACAAAAGTTTCTTGATTCCCATGATTCCCCGCTCACTGCCATCCAGCCCCTCAAAACCCCCAGAAACCTCTTCCCTCAGATCATCTCCCAAACAGTTCTCCTTGCGCCTTATGGTCCCTGACAATGAGGCAGGTTGGGGCAGGGTTATAAATGCCATGCCCCCTCCAGCTCAAAGCATGCCCACAGCTGGCCTCCACTGCCCTCAAAATACAGAAACAAACAGTTGTGGTTGCACCACCCCTACCCAGCTCCTCTTGGTCTGCTTTATGCCACCCTGGTTATGCCACTGGTCCCATAGCTACCTCCATACGCTGCAATGTATAACTTAGGGTTCCTGCAGGAACCTTTCTCATCATCTAACTTTTGCAACTTACTTCTGACTGTTGTGTCACAGCACAGTTTGACCTGCCTTCAGTCCTGCCCATCCTTTCTCTGTCTTTGATTTGTTGTGGGTTTGAATCCCCTAGGGAAAAAGCCACCCAGTACAGGTCCCTATATGGTGGTACACCCTTATTGGACATGCTGACAGGTGAACAGGGAAACATTAGCGTTGATAGGATAACAGTAGAGAGGAAAAGAGCTTGATTAGAGGAAGATCAGGGATCATTAACACTTATGGAATGAAGAAATTAGCATGAAACAAGTAGATAATAATAAGCCGTGAAGTCAATTGACTTCCTCAGCTCTACCTGAATAGAAATGCAGCTGTCCCTGCAGGGCAATTTGTCATAAATTGAGTGGCCCAGAAATAAAAGAGGTGGCAACTTCACTATCAACCCCTTCCCCTGCCCACTTGGATCCATCTCTGATCATCTCTTTTTTGTTAGGAAGCTATTTAGACAAAAATTAGAGCCTACCCACACCTCAAACTACAACAAACTTATTTTTGAGTTACTTCTGGTTTTAAACCATGTATGAAAGTTTTGCTCAGAAAAACAAACAAAGTATAACAAGAAGGGAATAAAACTAAAATATGCACCACAGTAAATAGTTGTTTCTTACAGAATTTTCTGCATTTTTTTATTACAAAAAATAAGATTATTGAACATAATTAATTGTTTAGAGCAGGTGTGGGCAATTATTTGGCCTTCTGGCCAAATAGGGAGCTTTGTTGAGGTGTTGCAGGCTGGGTCATCACCCCTCCCCATGCAACACGTTACCTAAACTCTCTGTTGGGGATGGGCCCATGGGTGGGCTGGAAGCAGTGTTCTGGAGCAGGAGGGGCTGCCCCCTGTACCTGGGCTGGGCTGGGTGGGGCCAAGAGACCTGCTGCAGGCTGGACAAAATTGCTTTGCAAGCCAGATTTGGCCCATGTGCCATATTTTGCCAACCCCTGGATTAGATGCTTCTTTAGATTCAAGAAGTTGGGTTCTTGCTCTGGATGGTTTTCTTTTACATCTTAAAAAAAAACGGAACCAAAATCTGTGTCCTGGTCTCCTGCTTTCTAATAAGCCTTTTTGGGCAAGATAATGTTTATCACAAAGCCATTGTTTCACTGATTAAGCTGTTGGAGATTTTCATTTTCTAAGTAAAAGCACCTGAATGTACATGTTTTTGCTATATTATAGCTTGGGAAACAGCATTTCTGAGAGTCTAAGCACTTTGACTAATTTTTCAGTTTGTCTTGCGTTTTTTAGCTTCCTTGAGAAATTAGGGCATGAAATACTGCACAACAGGCTATTTGGTATTGCTGGTGTTGTTCTTGACCTGGAAAGAAGAACAAAGGACTGGAAGTTTCATGAGCATAAATAGCATCAATAGCATGCTCTCTGTTTCCCAGTTGGGAATTAAGATCATCATGTTAAATTAAATCTCTCAGTATAATAGTTATCACTTGGTTCTTGCAACACAAGAAGAATGAAATATAAATTCCTTCTTTTAGAAGTTCTTTTACAGGTATAGAATGTAATGTGTTTTTGTGAACAGCAGTAGACAACAGAACAATTGACTGTTTCTATGAATTATTATTATTAGACTTTTCTAAAATCTATTAGAACAAAAAGGTAATTTAAATTGATATGATAATGAATTTTAGTTTCAGTTTAAAGAACTGAAATGGAAACAAAACTGTTGAAAAAATGTTTTTCTTCTTTCCTAATTTAAAATAGTTCTTGTTACATAGCAAGTAATTTGGTCTCATGACAGTTCTGAATAGATCAGGAAAGAATGTTCAAGACTTGCTCCAACTCAGAGGGGGACTCAGAGGTTCGGATAATGTTTTGATCGGGTGTCAAGTTTTCTGCACAGGCCTCTTGCTGCCTTTCATACAAGAGGTTACAATACAAGACATTTATTGTATTTGTAGAACAGAGTGTGTTGAATGAATATGATCTCAAGTATAGATAGGCTTGAGATTCTAAGCGCAAGAGTGGCTGTAAGGAATCTTGTGGAGCACAGGGTAGATAAATACCTGAGCCAGAGGACAATCTAAACCAAGGGCCGAGACTCCATGAGAGGGTCAGTATCAGAAAGCCCAAATCCAAGCCAACAATCAATAAGCAAGATCCAAAGTTACAGTCCTGGCAGTGCCATAAGTCATAAGCCAGGGAATCCAGGACCAGCCAAATAGGGTGAGGAGGAGCAGAAAGCCAGGCTGATGGAGCCAGGTGCAGGTTGTGAAGCACTGAACAGTCAAAGCCCAGATGAAGGGCCTGGGCTTATATACTAGGCCCAGCCTCCAGTGCAGCCATTTACCTCGACACTTGCAGATGGTGCCACTCTGAAACTAGGTGGACCTGCTGAGGGTACAGCTTGTCATCTAACACCAAGGATCAAAGGCAAAAACAAGAAAAAAATACTGGCCCAAAGAAGCTTGGGGAGCAATGTATATGATCTCATTAGAAGTGTCTTACTGGGTCAGACCAATGGTCCATCTAACCCAGTATCCGGTCTCTAGCAGAGAGTGCTATAGAGAGAAAGCATTGAACTAGATATATCTAGAGTGATCAAAACCCAGTGCCTGAGGCACTTTTTTAGGATATGGAAGACCCACATTTGAATCAGACAGAGCAAGAATTTGAACTTGGGTATACTCACAGCCTAGGCATGTGCCCTAAAGCCACAGCTGTAGTGTTCATTTCATTAGGGTGAAAGATTCTGTTGAATCATGGAATATTCAAAGACTTCTGATTTTTTAATGCTATAGATATATGCATCTTTACTGGCTTGTTAGTTATAGTATTCCTGGCACAATGGGTAATCTCAAGAATAGCCCAGGAGGGACTAAATGCATTGGGAATAATTAACACAAGTCCTAATGACAAAACAGTGCAGGTAACAAGTATTTTTAAGTTTCACTTCCCTGGAAGAAGGTATAATCTGTTTTGATCTGGCTAAAGAAGTCTAAGAAGACAAAGGACTTTAAAACGTATGTAACAGTGTTAGATCAGACTCTCTTACAGCCTGGTCTCTGTCTGGTTGGGCTTATGTTTCCACCTGTTGCAACGAAGGAAATTTGGTGTGATTGGACCATTCAACCTGAACTTCTGATTGGACTAGCTAAGATCCATGGATATGGCTCAAGGTGATTGCAGAATTCACTCTGAACTCCTGATTGGATGAGCTGCTATCCGGGGGTGTGGCCCCCTGAGGGAGTAAAGAAAGGTGCATGCTGCATCTTCATGTGACTATTAATACAATGCAATAAACTCAGGTGCAGTTTGCATTTACATATGTGTCTGGGATCTCAGCACATCGAACCAAGGTGGCACAGCCCTGACTGGCCGGAGGTCTGGAGGGGTCAACCTGCCAGCCTGGGGCTGCTCCTGCCCAGCTCAACATGCTGTGGAGGGGTGGCTGGGGAATGAGTGTGCTCCAGTGCAGGGCTAGCCAGTAGGCAGCCCCACACTGTAGCACTCTCATGCCCTAGCCAGTTATCATCTACGTATGTGTTTCAACGGAGTAAATAACTCTGCCATAGGATAGTACTTGTATTGGGCAGTACTAACCCATGGTGGAGTTAATTAGTTTACCCCAGCCTTATAGCTCCACACATGTAGATGGAGATACTTTACTGTGGAGCTAATTATGCAACTCCGCATAGAAGAAATGAACAAGGAAAATTTTGCATTCTTCTTCCCTTAATAGCTTCAGATCAAGACAGGATGCTTCTCTAGAAAATAGGCTCTGACCAAACCCAGCTATTGGGCTCAATAGAGAAGTAACTGGGTAAAGCTTAATAACCTATGGCATACAAGAGGTCAGATGAAATGTGGTGCAAGTCTCTTCTGGTCCTTGTGGATTGTATGAGTTGTGGTGCATGCTGACCTTTCATTGACTTCAAGTCAGTGCATTCAACCTTGAAAAAAACTATTCTGTATAGAGAGTTTTTAAACACTTGCAGAAGATGCTGCCTCTGGCCTGCACTCTCGTTTATGAAAATTTCATAGATGAGTCTTATTCAAACGCAGGAAACTATGTGGATGTTGTCAGCGAGCTCAAGATGAAGAAGCCTTGTAAGAGAATGGGGCTTAAAAGAGGAATTTGATAGATTTGATACTTTCTGTATTGAGAGTGAGATGCTTTGCCAGTTGCAAAGGAAAGCATGAAAGAAGGTCTGAAGCGGTAATGTAGCTAGGGAGAGCAACTGGGATACCAGCCCGAGGTGCTGAATTGGGAGTGGGGGGGTTGCAAAAATAGCTGCTGCTTTGCTGCTGGCCTGGCCACTGCTTCCATCAGCATCAAAGCCACCTCCTTAAGCTGCCACTACCAAGGGTGCAGAAATACTCATGTACCCCGCTGGTGTGACACAAAGAGAAAAATGGATGGAGTAACCAGTTAAAAGGGAAGTGCAAAGAAGTGTAAGGAGGGAGGCAGTAAGGGGAGTAAGAAATATCAGTTGGAGGCACCCAAGGGCAATTTCTAACTGTGCTAGCAAATGCTGAGACAATACAAGTGGAGAATTTTTTGTAAAGTGTGAGTTCAGAGATCTTTATGTGGAATGGATCATTCATTATTGATTAAATCCTGATGATTCAGGAAAATGTTAGATGTTCCTAGACATTTCTATCTGTTCAACACCTTTTCATCTGCTCACCCCAGTCCTTTCCATTTTCAACATTTTTTTAGCTCCCAGGACAGCAACAATCACAAGTGACAAATGATTTCAGAACCCAGTGCTTTTTAGTAATAACTCCATCTGAGTACACAAGATCTTTGTGCTTTCATGTGTACTAGAATAAAGTATAAAACAGAAGGACAGACTTTGGTGGTTGAGGCACAAGACTGGGATTCAGGTGACCTAGGTTCTGTGCCTAGCTCTCTGCCCCATCTTGTATGATTCCTGAACCTCTCTGAGCCTTAGTTCCCATCTGTACAACAGAGAGACTATTTGCTGTTCTGCCTCTCTTTTCAACATGGGTAAGGCTTTGGCACATGACCAAGTTGTTGTGAGGTAAAGGATAAGATTTTACATGTGCTTTGCTGTGTGCCCCGTAGTAAATGAAAGATACACATGGCAGCTTACCCCTCAGTGAAAGAGAGCTGAGCTGCCATAGGGCAGCTTCTGTTCACTGCAAGATAAAAGCTCTTACGGTCATTTATATGCACATTTATGGAAAATTCAGCTGGCACACTGTAGAGTCCCAGTAAATCTTTGTCTTCCTTTATTTGGAAGTAACTTGTTTGTGTATCCATATACTAAGTTGCCCCACATGGATCTTAGGTGGGCCTCAATACCTAACTGTGAACCAGTAATTCTGCTCTCAGGGTGATTTTGTTTTTTACCCAATGATTGTCTAATGTGAAAAGCATAAATGGCCCAGGAAAATGAGACTGGCACCAAGGACTGCCCCTCTCCACTATGTGCCATAATAACCACTAGATGATAGGGTTGTGCACCTCCTTGCTTGCTTGCCATCTAGTCCCATGAATTTTGCATTCAGTGCCCCAGGGTCAATGGGAAGGATATCCTACAATCTTGTGGTTAAGATAGTGGGCTAGGAGGTGGGAGCTGTGGCTTTGAATCTAATTCTGTAGGACAAGTCAACACCTATGTTTTGAGACAAAGGGAAGAGTGGGAGGGAGAATAGAAAAGGCAGCATCTTGGGGCTTCTGTTTAACAAGAAGTATGGTGTTAGCCTCCCTTAACATTTGCGTTGTAATAGTGCTAGGGGCAGTGCTGGCTTTCTTGACTAGAAGGATCATTTTCTTGTGCAAAAGTCTCATGTTAATAACTGGGTTCAGAACAGTCTTAAGCCAGTCCTGGAGAGAGAGAGTTTTATGGAATTTAGTTAATACAAAATTTTCCTCTCCTTTCTTTTTCAGTGCTTAAGCACAATAATGATGATACAATAAACAATTAATCACCTCCTCCTGTTCACACAGAAAATAGTAGCATAAAAAAAGGTGTGGAAACAAGTCTGTATTTGAAATGAATTCTCTTTTGAAATGTTTGCATGCATGAATTTCCACAAAAAAGTCTAAGTGGCTAACAGAATTTGTCCACCCTGTTTGAAATTTCTGCGGGGATTATTTTTGTTTTTACTTTTTGAAACTGGAAAAAATTCCAACAAAATGAAAATGTTAGAACACCTGAGTCCTGACCAGCCCTTGAGCCCAGGAGGTTAGGCTGTCATGACAGCAGATGTGAGATCAAATTAAATTTACAGCTCACTTGTGTTCATTTTCACTGGAGAGATCTCTTAATTAGTCGGTTTACACAAGAGATTGCAAACTGAGTAATATGTTTCCTGGAAATATTTTGCATATTTAAAAATTAATTAACGTGTTTAAGCTACCTGAAATGATATTTATACTGTAATCGAAAGGGCTGGTGTGCACTTCAGTGGAGCACTGGTAATTCAGGAGCGTGAAACAGTCTGCATTTACACGGGCAGGTTATTTTACATGACTAAGAATTATGTTTGCAGTTACACTAGATTAGACAAAAATGTCCTCATATTTTCTACATAATGTAATCAACTGAAGCTGAGGAATACATTTCCTGTATGGCATAATATTGCCAAATGGGGCCATGACTGGGGTTTTGACTTCTGACATTATATATATATATATATACACACACATATATACATATACATACATACATATATATACATATATATGTATACACACACACACACACACACTATTGGAGACAAGTTACTGAACGGGATGGATGCAGACCACTGATCTGCTCCCATACAATGAATTTTGTTTTTATATGAGACGCTAATACATAAAGTTAGATTTTTTTTGCCCCTTTGGTGTTCTTGAAGTCTTCATTCATCCTAGGGTGATTTAAATTGTGAAGTTCTGTAGGGGAGTAGAACCACTTTGTGGAAAATAGTAAGAGGGGGAGTGTGCGGATGAAGGAAGGTACCCACCAATTTTCTCTCACCACAGGAGCATTCCAGCAGGGTTCTTGTGCAGTTGCATAGTAACAAGGTAATAAAGGCAACTACTTTTAATCGTTTCCTAATTAATACATTTATTGCAGCTTCTTGCTGCTTATCTGCCTGAAGTTAATTAATTAGAAGCAAGTGAGAGTTAAAGGGCTCAATGTATTTTTCCACAAGGTTAATTAATCTGACTGTTATCTCACTTAGGAAGCCCGTCTCATACTGGTCTGAGAAATTGTAACACAATTTTAAGCTTATTGAAACTGACCTAAATGCAGAACAAGGTCAGAATGTAGAAAAGCGTTTCCCAGTCGAATATACAGTCATGGTTTACAATCTGAATACCCATTTTGATCCATATCTAAAATGTTCTTTTTAAAGCCACTACTTGCATGGATGACAATATGCTTTGAGTCACAGTGTCATATCATGCCTAGCAAACCATAAGCATAAAATTAATATTGGTACTTGGCAAGATCACATGGCTATGAATCCAGGGGCTTATCAGGATTGAAACAAGGATTAGACATTTATCTGGGTAATGAGAACATCTACAGTTACATTAATTGGGATAAAAAGGAGGAAATTTTCATTCTTCATGGGACAGCCAAAGACTGACTAGTGGGCTTAGATGAGCGGTTCTCAACTAGGATGATGTGAGACACTTCTGACAGTGCCTTTTGACAGTATGAGGACATAAGCACTCATTCTTCCCCACCTGGTCCTCTATGCAAGGAAGTAAGTGCAGAATTACACTCATCCCTGTGGCCTCTGTGTGAGAAGGTAAGTGCTTGCTCCTCCCTCCCCCTCCCCCCAGCCTATAAGTAAAGACCTAAGCTCAGGTTTAGCTGTGCTGGCTCCAGTACAAGGAGGTAAACTCATGATGGTCCCTGCCCCAGTGCTCTGAGAGGAGCTAAGTGCTTGCAATAAAATGCTTGCTAAGTTCTGCAATAAATGCAGGCAAGGTTCTTAGGGTAAATCTGATATCTTTTATTAGACCAACTCAAATAGCTGGAAAAAATTTTCTTAGCAAGATTTCGGGTTTAAAACCTTTCGTCAGGCTCAGGAAGCATCTGCAGTTGGTGTGTGCTCTTCCTAGATGGAATTTTTTTCCCAGCTATTTGAGTTGCTCTAATAAAAGATATCAGATTTACCCAAAGAACCTTGTTTGCCAATGTCCTTAGACCAACACACCTACAACCTATACCCCAATAAATACATTTATTTTTTAAATGTGGTGTTGCTTAAATCATAGATGTCATAGAGGGGACCCTGGAGCCTAAAAAGAACTGCTGACTTAGAAGTGCCTCTATTGAATAAGGTAGTCCATAACTGGGATTTCTTGATGCTAAATTAAATGGACTCTGAATCTGATCAGTTAGGGCAATTCCTATTTCTTACAATGTGAATGAAATAGGACTTTACCATTATTTGAAACAATGGTCGGAATTTGTTTCTTACTACTAAATTGAGCAATTCCATTTCAAGATAAATAAGGTTAGATGGGTGAGCTTGATTTATCTTCCCTGCATCCCTGTGTTTATTACGTATTCTACAGAAGGACGAAGTGGAGATGTTGGCAAAGGTTAGGGATTACCTAGGGCACTGTTATACCATCCATCCCCAAGAAAGCAGAAAATGTGAATTTTTCATTGTTTATCAGCCATATGTAAGATCAGTTTACCTCAGAGGCAAAGTAGGAATTTGATAAGGGTCTTGGGATTTATATGTCCCTCAGAAAATTTTTGCCACTTATAGTAGTAATTGGTGCTATGTGTGTTGCATGGATGAATGAACAGATGGAATTTTTTTCCTTAATGCCAGTCCTTGGTTTCCAAACTTAAGATTAAGAAGTGTACAGCTCAGACTGAGATTTTAAAATTGTTTTTGCTTATCCATGCACTGAGACATACAGAAGGCATTTTTTTTAAAAGTGGCCTCTGATATTACAGCTATGATTGTCTTGTGCTAAGATTTTGTGCATAAAACAAGATCAGATCTGCATGCATAAGTTTCATTTGCTTGTGCACAGACAAAATATTTATGGTTTGCTTTTCAGATCCACAGGAGCCCCATTTCTTTCTACTTCACTGAAAATGTTGGGTGCTTAGCACTTCTGAAATATGTTAATTGTTGTCTCAATATTTAAATCTCTAGCATGACTGGGTCCAAAATCTTTGAGACTGATAATTTAGCTGGTTCCTCCTTGGGTCTTTCTGATACATGGGTAGAGATACTGTTGCTCTGTGGGGTCAGGCCAACTCTCTGGATCTCAATATTGCACTGTTAGACAGGAGGGTATAACACAATTGCACATATACAAACACACAAATCAGTTAGGTGTATACACACACGCACACTACCAGCTCAGGCACATACACATTCACAGCCTAGGCACATGCATACCTATTACTAATTCAAACACACACTATACACCCCAAAAGTTAGACACAGATCGCTAATTTGTATATCGTGCACACAATGCCATATATATATATATATATATATATATATATATATACACACACACACACATGCACACAATGCCATATATATATACACACATACACACACACACACCTTCACGCTAGCAACTCAGATACACACACGTTCCAAATAACTAGTTTAGGTTTATGCACACCTATCACCAGTTTAAGCCCATACACGCTACACACACCAAATTTAGATGGAATCAGTTACCAGTTACCAACACCTGCACATCCAGTACACATACATAGATTACTAATTTATATACCACACACACAATGATATCTATATATGTATATATATGTGTATTCACTAATTTACACACATACCACCCACCTACACATACACACAGGTGAGTTCCTAAATTGGGTGTTGTGATGTGTATGTATGTATGTATGTGCTTGGTGTACTTGGGATACCTGGGGAAAGGTTAAGGTAAGAAAGTAGAAGTGTGAGGAGTTAAAGTTACCAGGACCGGATATTAGAACCAGTAGACTGCAGGGGCCTGGGCTGAAGAACTGAGGCTCGGGGGTAACTTTAGGTTAATTGATCTTAATTGATTAAAAGACAACCCCCAAAGCCTACAGAACAGGGAAGCATGCCAGCACAGAGTCTGGAACTGAAGCCAGAGCTATGGGGAAGCTGAAAAGGTAGGTGGGGAGAGGGAAAAATGGGACTAGGGGAAAGTGTGGGTGTTAAAAGAGGGGCTCTGGGTGTGGAGAGCAAAAGGATGGCTCTGGGGCAGCTAGAGAAGCTGCAGGGAGTTGCAGTAGGTGCTGGAAGCTGGCGGGAGCAAACTGCAGGACAGCTAATAGGAGCTGGGAAGCTGCAGGGGGAGGATTACAGAAGATGCAGGGGAAGCCTTAAAACAGAGATGGACAGCAGAAAATCACAGGAAAAGCAGCAGGTGGCAGGGCAGCAGGAAAGCAAGGAAAGGCTGAGAGGTGGCAGAAGAGGGGAGATGGAATTGGGAGGAGATCAGAAAACTAGCAGAGAGGGTGGAAACTGGAGCTGAGAGAGAGAGAGAGAGAATGAGGCTGGAATTTAAGATAGGGAAGGGACTGGGATTCAGTAAAACATTGCCCAACTTGGGGTTGCAAATGACAGTGGTTTTATTGAACAGGGGAGATGATGACACAATGCCAAATTGGTTCCCTTGCACCCACCCACCCACACAATGGCAGCAGGGGTTAAAGAGGCTTGGTGCAGGGGCTGAAGTCCACTGAAGTCCAGGAGGAGAGAGAGAGAGAGAGAGAGAATCCAAATTGTAGGAGGAGGTGTGCAGGTAATATCTACCTATCCAGGCTGGAAAGGGGTCCTTGTCCTAGTAGGTGTTGTCCAGAGGGGGGTCGCTGACAGGGCCTCTGGGTGGATAGGTGGTGTGGCATGGTGCTGATCCAGATGGAGAGGGCATCCCACTGGGTCTGTCTTCACTGCCCCTTTTTATAGGGGCAGACCTTGTGTGACCCTAGTGACAGGAGGCATGCCCAGGCAAGGGTCAGCCCTTGGTGTACTGAGCATGTATGCTCCATGCAGGGATATGCAGTTTTGGGTGTCTGTAATGGTGAGAGTTGCTGGTTTTGCAGGGTCCTTTGTCTTTCAAATGCTGGTCTTGTCTCTGTTCCTGGGTAAGGTCCGGGGTTCCTGGGTGAATCAATGTGAGGTGATGGTCCAGTCATTACAGGCCATTCAGTAGAGGCCTGCTACCATTGTATTTCAATCATTTCCAATCACACTCATTCATCGGGGAATGAATTTACATGGGAGGGATATGTGACTCATACAGTTGCAACATGGGATGTCCAGGCAGAGGACAGAAGATGGAGGCTTGACATAAAAAAAATGGAAACTCGACATAACTTTGGTTCACTTACAAACACAGGCCTAAACCATACAATATCCATATGAAACAATAAAAATCAATACACAAATGATAATAATACAATATACAACAGTAAGAATCAATACAAACCTAATAATTATACAATATAAAACAGTGGATATCCAAAACCAAAAACTTGCTACCAAAATAGAAATGTTTAAAGCTTACCCTAAGTTTGAGCTCACTTATACTTATCTACAGGGAATAGAGAGGGGGAGAAAAAGTCAGAAATGGTTGGGGAAGGGGAGGGAATGCATTTCAAAATAAATACAAAAAAAAAAAGAAAAAACGGGGGGTTCTGTTACAATACCATATGCTTTGAGAATTAGCAAGTTGAACCTCAGAAGGAATTCCACAGTAAAGAGTAGGTACCGTTGATTTTTCATATCTGCAGGTTTGGGGGGCATCCATGATGAATATGTGAAATTTAAGAGTTTGCAACCAAATCAGGTATCTTGACACACAGGAAAAGGGCATAAATTAGACTAAAAAAAAAGATATTTTGAAAGCTTGGCTGGTTCTGTGGATATAAAATGGGCTCATCTTAAACCTGAGTCTGTATTTGATACAAGAAATTTGAGAGATGGTATTGTTTGTGAAAAACTACTTTGGGCAATTTTTCCCATCTCATATATCTGGGATCTAGAGGCTGGAATGGAGACAAACATTTGAATTTACTGTTGATTTCAAGCAGCATGCAATGGCCTGGTTCACATTTCTTTTGCTGACTCAAGTTTGAAGCAGGCTGGTAACATTTCAGCTTCTGCTTATAAGCTAAAAATATCTATTGGAAAAAAGTAAGCCGTTCTAAAAAGAAAGCAAGCTCCCTGCTTACATCTTATTTCTAGCCCAAGCTTATTTCTGAGCTTCTATAATGCTCACTCTGACCTCTACTTCAGTCACTAGTTGATGTGTTTCTATTTATCATCTTAATACTGTTCTCCAACACACTGTCACTGTCATTATCTGATAATACCAAATGCTGGTCTGTTACCAGCCCTTGATTTCTCCTTAGCTAAATGACCAAGTTGCAGGGAGTATTATCAGATTACAGAATAGCACTACATCACTGAGTTCTATCTCGTAATCCCTTCATGCCAACCACTGGGGATTCCTTGTGTTTTTAGAATGATGGGAAATCCTAAATGCAGAGTTTGAAACCCTGTTGTTTTGTTGTTGTATCGTGGCAAAGAGGAGTTAAGACTAAGAGTGAAAACTGACCGGTGATGAGTTTAAAAAAAATCAATTACATTCTAAAATACTGCTGTGATGGGAGATGACATAAAATCCCACTGACTGTGGCACAGTGACAGGCTTCTTTAGAAGTTGCAGATGATCCTGAAGCCATACTTCCCTTTTAGGTGATTTGAAATCTGGACCATGAGCTGGCTTGATGATTGCCATGGTATAAGAACTTAGATAATTAAAGAGAGATTGCTATCCAGAGAAATGGACATGTTTTGGGGTGATTTTATATCCCTTTTGCAAATTATATCGTATTTGTTATAAATGTCTGTAACAGTAATACCAAAGCAGTAAAGGGATAATGAGGCTTGAAGAATTTTGAAATGCTATTGTTGCCTCTCCATGTCTGTGCTGACATGCATGCACAATCGTGCTAGCCTCAATTGGAATTATGTACCAAGTGAAGAAGTTTGCACATCTCCTAATGGGCTAAGTCTTCTAGTTCTCTTTAGGCTGTGTCTTGCACCACATCTCACAGCAAAGAGTGACTGCATTTTCTGGGTGGACAGAAGCGTGCTTAAGTTCACCTCAGCTTATGGCAACTGGGCTTCATAGCTTTTTAAGAAGCCAGTATCACATATGAAAAAAAGAAACCCTCAACCTTAAATCTTACCTTAAAAGAAAGCTAAGTTTCCTCAATTAGTAGGAAATGTCCAACTTAAGGGTCCCTTTGCAAACTCAAGTTGCTCTCCTTTGAACTATTAAGGAATGATGTCTGCATAATTATGTCTGTATACTATAGTTTCTAGAGGGCCCCTGTCACATTTAGTGACAAGAATAGATGATGCTCACTAAACAGGTAAGCATTCAATAATTATTTTTATAGTAATTCAATGTGGCCTTGTGCTGAATTTAGATGGCGCCTCAACAATACCTGAACTGAATGCATAATACATTAAAAAGTTTAAAACAAAATATTCAAGGAACAAAGAAATTCAGTACAAAAACAGTATTAATGGTATCACAAAAAGCTTAGGTTAAATCCATTGGGAATGGGATGATTGATCTCAAAACTAGCCATCATTGGGGGTCTCATTATTAAATAAAGGTGCATCTTGAGTAGTTCTGCAATGACCAGTCCTCAGCCTGACGCTATTTCTCGTCTCTTCAGTGATCTGCTGATAAGTTTCATAGATGGCACAAAGGTTAGGAAAGTGGTAAATAATGATGAGGGCATGCTGATCTGTATCACTTAGTAGCTAGGCTTATTAAAATAATATGCATTTTAGTTAGGGCAGGTGGGAATACAAGCACTTCCTTCGGTGGAAAACCCCCCCAAAACCTGAGGTTTTGAAATTTGTTTCATTCCCATGCAGACTGAAAATGAGAACTTTTGAATCAGGTACATCGTAATCTCTTTTGGTGTGTAGCTGGGGATGAAGCAGATGGAGAGTCAGAACCCCAGTGGTTAGGGTATTGGTGACTCAGCACCAAGACACTGATCTGGATCGGAGACTTGAAACTGGATACTCTGCACTCCAAATCAGTGCCCGAACTACTAGACTATATTTTTGTTTAACATGAGGCTATTCAATGCAAAGAAGTGCTATGCAGAAATGGCCAAGGTAGCTTGCTGAATGCTATCTCCAGATCAGGAGAGATGGTGGGCCATGTCAGCATGGTGCTGTGACTGCTATGAGGTCAGCCTTTCTTATCACTGAATTTACCTTTGCTGATTGCTGCCGGCAATGGGATTTGGTGGCTTTTGGCAACAACGGCAACTGCAGTAGCAGTGTACCAGAGGGTCGTTCCACCTGGTGGCTACAGTGTTAAGCCCTGGGCTTCTGGTCACACTGACACCTCCTCCCCACAGCAATGGCATCTCTCGAGTGGGGGGGTGGTATGAGGCTGATGAGGGGACCAGGACTACTGGGAGGACACACTGATGCTGCTTCTGTTTGTGGTGTGCTAAGTGTGAGAGGTGGGGAGGATTGCCAGGTTGCCAACCCCCAGTATAGAGGACTGATGAGGCCAACACTAGAATACTGCATTCAGCATTTTTGTTCATCATCTAACAGATGTTCAAAAATTAGAAAGAGTGCAGAAAAGAGCCACAAAAAAAAATTTGAGGCTGCAGAAAATGTCTCAGTGAGAGCTGTTTGTTTAGTTTATCAAAGAGAAGATTGAGTTGCAGCTCAGTTACAGTGCAGAAGTATGTGCACAGAGGGAAAATGCAAGGTACTAAAGGGCTTTTTTACCTAGCAGAGAAAGGCATAACATGAGCCAATATCTAGAAACTAAAGCCAGACAAATTCAAATGAGATATTAAGAGTACATTTTTTAACAGTGAGGGTAGAACAAAATGATAGATTCCTTGCCTATTGATGTCCTCAGATCATAATTGGCTGTGTTTCTGAAACCTGTGTGTCATCCAAAATACCAGGTAGGTTTTAGTAAAACACATTTTATTGGCTTACTACAAAGGTAACTGCATAAAACGGGGTGGCTGAAGCTATACAGGAGGTCAGATTTAATGACTTAGTGGTCCCTTGTGGCCTTAAACTCGGACTTTGTGAATGACTAATTTTCTTAATTGATTGATGAATATATTTAATTTCTGTGTGAGACTAAGTGGTAGTCTTAGTTCTGTTTACAGCTGGTGAAGTGCATTATGGAAAGGCTGAAGCAAACATTGTAAAAAAATGGCTAATTTGGGTGCCCAGCCTAAGGCACCTAGGGCCTGATTTTTTCACACTGCTTAGCATTTCTGTGCTTTGTTATGGGTGTACCCACCAAGCACAATGCAGCATTGTGGACAGATATCCTGGCCAGTTATAAAGGAGCCCGTTTATCTATGTAAACCAGGGTAGCCACATTAGCACAGTGCTCCACTTGGGTTAATGTCCCCTGCTTCTCAGGTGAATAAATTAGCCTTGTGGCTAAGTGCCATCTTCATGCAGCTATATTGATTCTGGTGCCCAAGCCAGCTTGTTTACAGGTAGTTCAGGTATTTGTGAATGGAAGCACAAATAAGCATGCCTTGTATGTTCACAGCACAGCTCCCATTCGCTGCTGTTGCAGCTGTGAGTGCTCAACACATCTGCTGGTCAGACTGGCCATGGAAAGAAGCCACCAACAGCTAGTGAACCTGTCAGCAGGTGAACCTGTGAAGCTTGTGAACCTATCAGCAGCTTTCAGGCAGCCTATTTGTCCTGCACCGTGCCATCTCGTGTTCCTTGAAGACTTCCATGGAGGATTCTCTCTTGAATTTTACATCCCTTTGGTGAGTGAGACTCTGCCCAATGTCAGGCCTCCACGCAGTGCATATGCACGGTGACCATAGGCAGAGAGGTGCTGACCCGGTCTCATGAAAAAGATGCCTCTGCTCACTGCTCCTGCACTACAGGTGAGTTCTGAGCTGTGCCAGGATAACTGGTGGAGGAAGGCCAAAAATGAAGAATGATTGGATTGAAAGTGGATATAGGACTGAGGATATCAAAGGCTACAAAGGACTGAGAGTGGTTGTAACCAAGAGAAGAAGGGGATCCATGAGAGGGAGAATAAAAAGGAAGGGGAAGGAGAGAAAAGAGAGGAACAAAAGTGAAAGAAAAAAAAAAGATAAAGGCCAAGTGTCCTACTTTTTCCCCCTTGAAAATGAGGTTGCTGTATAGATAAACTCATTTTACCTGCAAAATAAAATCTGCTTCAGGAACTTAAACTCAGGCAGTGTGAAATTTTAGATCAACCTTTCTGATTTTTTAGGGCAGGGGGAAGAATGTGGGGTGGGTGAGAGGGGCAGTCACAGAGATTCATTTATCAAGCCGCAATGATCCAGGCTTTCTGACAGTTCCTGTAATTTCTAGAGTCTTTCTCGCTTCACTGGAGACCTCTGTTAGTTCTTGATTAGTTTATTTTAAAAACAGTTACATTTTGCAGAACTTGCAGGAAAGGGTTCAGGCAAGAAAAAGTGATGTCCAGCATGGGCAGGTGGGTAAAACTTTTGCAATCTGTCTTTTTCACTGTGGAATCCAGATTTTGTAGTTGCAGTCATAATCTGGAAGGCTTTGTACTTCCTTCCTCATCAGTGCATTATCAAAATCAGAATAATTTTTAATAGTTCTCTGAGACTGATCATGACACAGACCAGGAGGAGGTGGAGTGCTGGGTCAAAGCCCATGTTGCCAAGGCTAATTATGGTTTGTTTAACCAATAACTGTCTAATGTAAAATTCATGAAGAGTTATGGAAAGCCAGGCCTCCTATTTCTAGGAGAGTACGCTAACTAGTAGGTCACACAGGAAGGTTCTCTCTTGATGTCTCTCCTTCAGGCCCTATGAGTTTTGCATTGTTGGCTGTTCAGTGACCCAGCTTCAGTAGGAGGGGTGGAGTGTGCCCTCACAGTGCATTGTATACCGTGGTGGTTAGGACACTCTCCTGGGAAGTAGGTGTTAGGATTTGAATCCCCTCAGGCTGAAGAAGGCCTATACTTCCACATCCTGCATGCATACTCTGCCCAGCAGGCTACTGGATGAGAGATGAGCTCTACGACCATTGCCAATTAGAAGTGTCTAATGGATAACTTGAGCTGGATGTCTAAGCTGCTGAGAGTGGTGGGAGTTCAGACATACTGCTGTCTTGTATATCCTATTGGCTATCTGTATCATCTATAAAAAACATCTATGTCTCTATATAGAGCCTTTAGATTTCTAAATCCAGGCACATTGGAACACTCTCTTGGCTTAAGGCACCTGCATTTTAAGCACTTGTATGTCTAAACATAGGTGCCTTGTAGATCAAGCTGGATCTGGTACTTTGGTACCATACCATTTTAGACAAATACTTCCAAAATGTACGCTCTTGAATCCCCTGTTCGGCTGCCACTTTGCACTAAAGATACTGAAATATCTGCTTCTGAACATGTCCCAAACTGCCAAATTCTGGCAACACTAGGTAGGGAGGTACCCTAGCTTTCCTATGGCCCTTATCAGGATTTGGAATAGCTGTTCCTCCACCATTTTGCCCAAGCCAGCAGGCACTCTCAGATGACACATAGCAAGCCACTACAGCAATGAGGAGATACTGTCTCCCTGGAGAGTGCCTTAACCTCTGGACTATGGGGTATTCTGGTGTGCAGCTCTTTGAATCTTACCTGTTCAACACTGTCCCACTTTACACAGAATAATAAAACCTTGACTGGGTTAGCACGAGTGAGATGGGGAGATCCCGTTTCCATTTCCTGCCCCAGCACATGTTTAAAAATGCTACGCAAAGTAGAACAGCTTCAACTGGAGAATTTGAGAGATCCCTGCTAGAACTGCCTATAGCTTGGATGTTAGGTCATCCTCCGGGGAGGACGGAGATCAGGGTTCCTGCCCCTCATGCAGAGGAGGAATTTGAACCTGAGCCACCTACAGCATGGAGGATTGCTTGAATTTAAAAGACTGAGCAAAAAGCAGGCACGTGCTGTCCCTGCCTCTTTTTCCCCACTGTGGTTAGTGAGAAAGGGCTAACTCCAGGGTTCCCAGGTAGAGCAAAATGCCTTTCTTCAGCTAGGAATGAGGTGCCTAGTTCTTAGACAGGCAGTATTTAAGCCACATTCCTCTTCTTGGCATTTCCTATTGGCCAGGGTAGTTTGTTTCTTTCCCAGTGTGTCAACTTTTGTGAATTCCCTTTTAGGCAGTAGGACAGTCCTAGTGGCTAACTCAAGGCCATATATTCCACCATGTGGCAAAGTGCCTAAAGATAGTTGTGTTTAATGTTCAGCATTGCAGCACCTTATTCCTTTAGTGTATCTACTCCTATGTGCCTACCACCATTAATTTTTAATAGGAGTTAAGCACTTTGATGCTTATCCAGAACTCTGTTAGGCATCTTTAGAGCCCAAAATACTTAAAAAAAATTGACCTGAAGATGCAGACCTTGTATAGCAGAAAGAGCTGAGTGCACCTTCTTCACCACTGCATCATTCCCAGGTAACTCCAATGATATTAGCAGAGTTGCTCTGCCATGCACTCAGGGAAATGCAGTGTGGATCAGGCTCCATATGTCTGGATTTACATTGCTGTGTTAATTAAAAGCTGCATCCCAGAAGTGTGCTCTGCTCCTAGGGCAGCTCTGTCAGCAAAAGAGTTAATAGCAGAAGTGAAGCTGCTGCTGAGAGTTAAGGAACAAACTGTCCACAAGGAACCCTTGAAGGATCAAATTTTCACTACCACAGCAGTCTGTCAAATCCAAAATATTGGTAATGGATTGCATTTTAGGCTACCTACCTATAAATGTCATGTTGAGGATTAATTCAATATTGATCTTGCTAAAAATGTTTCAACCAGTTGGCCTTGGACTGTATCCACTACTCTTTGATTATGACACATTTAGTAACAGAAAAAAAAGATTGTTATTTAAGAGTATACCCTGAGTATTATGAATTAATTGGTGCCACCTTTTGAAGACTCCAGATACAATCCTTGTGGTAATTTGCCTACATGGAAAGCAGTTTCTGCACTTGTCTACACATTAGACAAAATCAGTCAAGTATAAGTTTTTGAGATTTTTTGCAAATGCAAATGCACAAAAAAGAAATCAATTGCCCAGTCTGAAAGGCATATAGGAGCTTTGTATTCCTGTCACTCTGTTGTATGCTTCAGTCTCATACCACATTGCTACCTCATGTCAAAACAGCTCCCAGCATGACTCCAAATAAATGTATGACAGTCTTGTGTGTTAAACCTGAAAAAAATCTACTTTTATAATTCAGTATTAGCTGTAAACATTCACTTTGCACTAAAAACTGGAACTGGACAGAGACTGAACAATTATAATCCAGTATGTATGCATTTTAAATCCCTCATCTCCTGCCCAACCTTGTGTCTTTGTCTTTTAGTATTAGATTTTTGCCCTAGCATGTTGCGTTGATTCAGTTTGGTGACACCTATTATCTGACAATGCTTGGATGCTTTAAAAACACTTCCACAGCAGTAAAGATTAGCTTCTGATGACAATTCATAGATCCTCCTATGGGCCCATCCACTTATTCAGTAGTGGGACCAGTTAAGAGGGCACACTATTTAAAAAATAAGTTAGGAAAATCTTTCTGATATAGGAAAGCAGATGAACAAAGAGGCTTAAAGTTTGCAAAAGACAAAAGATAAAAAGATGAGTAGTGATCAGTAACCAGGAGAAACTTCAGAGGTATCTAAGCTAAGTGAGTAGGCAGAATGATGGCTAATGGAATGTAGTATTAACAGAAGAAAAGTGATGCACATTTGAAGAAACTGTGACCTAGTCATTCCTGTTCCTGAGTAACCACTTCGGCCTGTCATTTTGGGCTCCATGAAAACCTTTGTGCAACGAGTGGTGGTAAAAAGAAAATCTTGGTAATATAAACCATGGAACTAATATCAATAATGTTGTGTGTGTGTATAAGTTAGTTATATTATTTATATATAATAGATAATAATATAAATACCGTTTTTATTTATCTTTGTATAAATACATGTATGTGCTCTGTTCAGGATATAATAGAACTGGAGAAGGTCCATAGAAGGGCAACAAGGATAATTAGTGGTATGGAGGGGCTTCCATATGCAGGGAGACTAAAGAGTCTAGGTCATAGAAATGCAGGGGGATGCAGAGAAGGGAAACCAAAACAGAGCAGTAGAAAACCCTCTTTATGAAGGGAAATTGAAACAATTGGGCCTGTTCACTTTAGACAGCAGGTACAGAAGATGACGGGATACAAGTATACTATATAATGCAACAAGGAGAGAACACTCACTGATACCGAAATCCCACCAACTGAAAACTCCTAAATAGATAATTTTATACAACATTCATATAGCTAATGGAACTTAGTGTTGCATCTATCAGCCCAAGAGCAAGGGCTAAAAAAAGATTATCTATCTATATGGCTAATGGAACTATTTACAGTTAAACCAGTGAGATTAAATTTATTTTATTAAAGCTTCTGATGGCCTTTATGCTTTAACTCAATGGGCTGAGGAAGATGAGTTCAGAAAGAAACTTTCCCTTTGAGCATGGCATTCCCTAACTTTCCTGTTAAGGATTCCTGGCACCTTTGATCTGAAGCCTTATATAGTGCCCTTTGGGAGGCAGGATACTAGATCAGATGGACTGTTCCTCTTACCTGCCATAACAGCAGTGATATAGCTAGGGCACAGTGACTGGGACTGTCATCTGGGTGTTAACTGGTGGAGGGGGTGGAGCGGACTGGCTGCTGCTGTAGCCCCACAGTCACAACTGTTGTGGTGGCAGCAACCAGAAAGCGTTGCTGCCCCAGGCACCTGGCTTTTTTGTTACATCTCTACATAACAGTTCCTAAAATCTGAAGGATTTGCCTTACTGAGTTAATGTACAGTATGGGATCCACTCCAACAGGACATGGGAAGGACCAACCCCATGAAGATAGTCCTTTAAAACCAAAACCTCTCCGGAACCAAAGGATTCCTCTCTGTGGCATCAGGATTAGCACCAGATTTTGTGTGAGGCCTCTGACAGATGTTCATTTAAATGCACCATTGGATCTGATTGCTGACCCCCAACAACCACACCTCCTGCCATGCCACATGTGTATGGTACGAGGCATGATTTTGGGATTGGGGATCAGATCCCAGTTGTGCTCTACTTGCCAGTACAGGGGGAGCCCAGGATTATGATCCCAAATTCCTCATGTACCAGCAAGTTGAAAGCCAGGTGCCCACTGGTCTGGGCCTGGGGCTAGCAATCAGCTGATTGTTGACCTGGCCACATGTTTAATTTAAGGCACTTTACCAACCAGCCATGAATTTGTTCTACATTTATATGTAAAACAAATTTATGGCTGATTTGCCATTTTATGGCACCTTAAACTGAGTGAACATATAGCGTACATTAATGGTGGCAAAAATGTAACATGTAAAGGGGATCTAGGCATTTATGCACTTATATTCCCTTTAAAAATATTCTCTTTCTTAAACTGAATGTCTCCTATACTGAATATATTTTTGGGGAAAGTGGGAAAAGTTGTGAAAGTGTCCTGCTGGCTGTGTTGCTATAAGGTGCATAGGTATATGATGGCTTAAACCCCAGTCAAAATAGAAGTTTATTTTAGTGACAGCAACCTAATTGTTGTTAGCAATTAACCTAATTATTGTTATGAGAAATAAATTCAAACATATGCTAGAGCTTTACAATCCTTATTAGTTGAACAATGCCAGTCGGGACATGTTAGCTGTCAGCCAAAGTGAATTAGAACAGTGTCTTGCAAAAAATGGGCTGTGATGCTAAAACTATAGATCTGGGGGAAAAAAAGTTCTCCATGAAATGAAAGGACTGATGATGCATAAAGCAAAGGCAAAACAAGACCATTCATCTACTGTTAAATTCTCTGAAATTTGGTTGCTGATATTACTTGACAGCACTGCAAGAAATGCGTCTGTGAAGATAGAAGATGTTCGCTACACTGAAACACCAGGTCCTGTAGTATAGTGTCTCTAGCCTATACTTATTGCACTGCACAGATATTAGGACAGAGAAAGCACTCTATCCAGCACAGCAAAGGAAACAATCCCTCTAAGCTACCAAACCCTGAATGCACATATTTTAAGCTGGATAATATTCTAATTTATAAATGAAATGCAATATCCATAAAGAGACTTAGACATGGTGACAATTAACTTTTAAGTACCTGCTGCTCTTTTAAGTGAGATTTGCTTATGCCAGGAAGTGGAGCAAGGAGCTGTCTCAACTAACTAGGTGGGATGCCAAGTTCAAGGGAGGGGCTTAAGCCCTACCCTTCTCTGGGTATATAGGCATCTAATTCTGGGTGAGAGGGGAATGCTGCTTTCCAGTCAATATTCATAGCCATGAATCTTGTCCTGGAAATAGATACTATGGCGAGATCAGCCCTTTCTTACAAAAACAGAGGAAGATGACTTGGTAGTGGCACCCCCTCATAGCCAGTAGGCCAGTGAATAGATCACTCACCTGGGACGTGGAAACCAAAGTTCAAATTTATGTCTGATTTGAAACCAGGTTGCTCAAGGTGTGCAAACTTCTCCACTACAGGCTATTCTGGGATGGGTGAGTCTCTCTCTCTATCCGGGGGAAGGTGTTTCATTTTGTATGACATACTTAAGTATGCACAGGACCAGGGAGAGAGTGAATGATGCTACAGCCATGTGGTTGGGGCACTTACTGGGCAGACCCGGCACCTGGCCTGCACTGTTCACCTTCAGGCTATGGATGGTCAGCAAACCTCTGCTTGCTCTCTCAGCATGAATGTAGACAAGAGAACAAGAAAAGCAAATCTCATTCTTCTAGATTTCCTCTGGTCGCCCACACAAGGATCAAGAGTCCACTCTCTTCAGTTTATAACTGGACAGATGATAAGATTTATTTCCTCTTCCACAGAAGCGTTACATATTGGCTATAGCTGGGGATAAGATTCTGGACCATATGGATACGTGACCTAAGGTAGCAAATCCTAGGGTTTTAGATGCTGAGCTTAGAAAGTTTCACTGGCAGCATTTTTGCCAGCACGCAGCTGCTGACAATTCATTTTCATTCAAGTGTGTATGTACTTGGCTGCCTTTGCCAGCTCATCACATCCTATTGGGTTGGCTTGTGTAGTTCAGTGTAGCTGAAGTGCAGAAAAAAACCCTCTCTGCTGACCCATGCCATGTCTCCACCAGAGGGCTCTGCTGACATGGCTAAGTCCACAAATGCTGTGATGGCCGAGGTTTTGAAACAGACAAATCCTTGGTGAAGAGCCCCTGTGGCTCAGCCCCTGGAAAGATAGACCGTGCAGATCACTGGTTGCTGGTGGTAGTCATCAGGTATCTTTGCAGCAGCTGCGTCTGTTGTCACAGAAGGTGTATATTTTGGTGCACCTCCCTACAAAGCCCTTTGTCCCTCTGCCTTCCCTTCACTCTTTTGTTTTATGGCTTATGAACTTGAAGCTCTTGAGAGGGTCAGAGCACATCCTCCATCTCACGTTTCATCTTCCTCCTGATTAAGACCCATCTTTTAGAACATGTGGAGAGGGCACTTCTCAAATATACCCCAACTGAGGCCCCTGATAAACAAGTCAGAGAGATGCCGGTAGATTGAAAGTGTTAATGAACAATAAAAGTGAAAAAATGCTCTAAAATTGTCTGATAAATCATAAAAAGATGAAGTGGCTCAGGCTTTCTTTAGGCCAGCTTCATCTTCATTATAATCACTATAAAGCTTGGGGAAGTCAGGGGGAAGGAAGGGGCAGGAGCCACGAAGCAGGGAATAAATTGTGCTAAGAAAATATTTTACAGACAGAGGAGAAAAAGGTGGTCCCTACTCCCAAACTTCTCACAATCTAGGCAGTAAACTACAGATAGAAACCGAGATACCAGAAAGCACAAGAAAACAGTAGTGGCCATTGTGATAAGCAATGGTCAGAGGACATCAACAGCCTAGCTGCTGTTAAGCTTTTTGTAGGCATCACGGGAAAGGAGAATTTCGGTGAACTCAGGAGCACTTAGACAGTTGAGGGGACACTTTTCAAAGCCCAATGTGTAGTTGACTCTGAGGTATCCCAGGTTACAATGCAGTAAATATTGCTAGATTTATTGCAGGCACCATTGATTTTAGCTGAAAGATCCAAAGGCCAAGGATGTCAGAAACTCCTGAGAGCAACAGTCACACTGGAGCTCTTTGCAAAGTGGGATAAGAAACTCTCCTACCATCATGAATGACACGTGACCCTGGCAGCTGCCGGGGCACGGCGGCACTGGCAGCGGCAGGAGTGCAGCACCAGTAAGCGGGGAGCTTCCATACACTCTGCTGGCATTGTTGGTGGTGGAGGCGGGGGATGGCGAAAGCTGACCAGGGACTGGTTACACCCTGACACCCACAGATGCCACTGGTGGTATCAGTGGCCAGGGGGGGCAAGTGGCAACCGCCTGCAGGTGCCGGCAACAGTGTTGGCGGCGCTTTCTCGTAGTGGTGCACAACCATGCTCAGGGGGTGCACGTGGGAAAAACAAGGCCACCCCTCTGTGAGAGGTGCAGGCAAACTCTAAAGAATTCTGCTTGAAAACTTTACTGAGTTTAAGCTGCAGACCAAGGATATTTGGGCCTAAATTATTCTGAAACTTCACCATCAGAGCAGATGTTTCCACTGCCTCATCCTGTTAGCCAATCGACAGCCAAGCACCTGAGCTAGTGACAACCCTGGTCTGGTAGGCATTCTTTCACCTTTTTTTTTTTTGGTGATTCAACCAGAACAAATCCTTTCATGGGAGCATAGTAGTTTCGACAAAATTGTCATTGGGAAATTTTCTGTGTCCCGGGATGAAATTTCTGCTCACAATAATGATCCTGGTTTTATAGCGTGGTGGTTTGGGCACTCACATGGTACATGGAGTACCCGGGTTCAACTTTCATCTCTGATAAATATTTCATTATTTACGTGAAGCGAAACAGCTCCAGCAAGAAAGATTGAGACAGCATCATCCCAGAATAGACCACAGGTATTGGGTTAAGTCACTTGCTGGAGTTGTAAAAGACTGGCTGAGGAAAGGCTTGAAGTGGTATTGCCCACAGCTCAGGTGTGTGCCCTAAATATGAGGCTGTTAGGTATTCTGGGGAGGTGATCTCCAAATTTCCTTAATTTAATCTCGTTCTCAGCATCTGGATCTCCCTGCTTCTGCCCTTGTCAATCATATTCCTTCTCTCTCTCAGACCCTCTCCATCTCTCCTCATCTCTCTGTCTCTTTCATTAGTGCTTCTTTAAACACTCTTAACCTCTGTCTCAATTTCTCAGTCCCTCTTTCTCTCCGTCTGCCCTTTTCAATCTCCCCTAATATCTCTCTTTCTCGGCATCTCAATCTTGCTCTCCCTCTCTGAGTCTTTCTTTATCTCTCTCTCAGAATCTTTCTTACTCTCTCCCTCTCTCAGGTTTTCTCTCTGTTTTTCTTTCCCTCTCAACTGGTCTCTCTCGCCCCTTCCATCTCTCTGCTAATCTTTCTTGAAATCCCTCAAGCTCCCTCTCAGTCTATTAATATTTATCCCTATCTTTCAAACTTGATCTCTTTTTCCCTGCTCCCCTGCCCCCAACACACACTCCCTGCTCATCAGCCTGTCTCTTTCTCTCTTACATTTTCTTTTAGTCAATCTCTAGTTCAGTCTCTCTCAATTTCCCTCCCTCTTTCAGGCAATCTTGTTATATCTCTTGCAGTCCCTGAAACTCTCCTTCTTATTGTTCCACAATGAAGACTGTAGGAGGGCTTGGGAGACTGCTCGAGAGTAAGCATATTGCTGCTGTTCTGTTTCTCTTTTATTATTATTATTATTTAGCAAAAGGGAACAGGGCTTCATCTTATGTGTGTTCATGTGCGTGTGTGTTTGGTTAGTTCAGGTGCTGTTTTAAATCTTTTAAAAAAGCCTAAAGGAGAATTCATTAGAATTGGTTGGTCAGTCTAACCTCAAAACCTGGAAACATACTGGAGCACATCATCACCAGCACCTTCCATCCTAGGAAAAATCCTAGAAAAGTTCATCAAGGAGTCTACCTGCGATAAGCTTGCAGAAGGTAAGATTCTGAATGACAGCCAGCATGGCTTTGTCGTGGGCAGGTCTTGTTTTATCAACCTCATCTCCTTCTATGATAAGGTAACTTGCCACCTGGACACGAGAGAGCAGGTTGACATTGTATATACCTAGACTTTCAAAAGGCCTTTGATCTAGTATTCCATGATGTCCTTGCAAAAAAATTGGAGGATTGTGGGTTTAACTCCAAGACAGTCAGGTGAGTGAGAAACTGGCTGCAGGATAGGACCCAGAGAGTCGTAGTGAATGGATCTGTGTCATCTTGGAGAGAAGTGGGCAGCGGTGTCCCACAGGGGTTGGTGCTCGGTCCAGTACTTTTCAACATCTTTATTAATGAGTTGGATGCGGGGGTGAAGAGCTCACTGGCCAAGTTCGTGGATGACACAATGTTATAGGGAAGCATGGTCATGCTTGAAGATAGGCTACAGTTACAGGTGGACCTAGACAGGCTAGCAAGTTGGGTGCATTGGAACCTGATGATGTTCAACGTTGAGAAATATAAAGTGCTCCACCTCAGGATGAACAACCCCCAAAACACCTACAGGCTTGGCAGCACCAAAGTGACTAGCACCATGAATGAAAGGGACCTGGGGGTAATAATAGACTACAGTACGAATATGAGCCGGCAGTGCTGTTGGCTACAAAGGACCAACTCGCAGGATCATCATAAAATTCTAGTTTATTAGACAGATGCAAAAGTCAGATCATAAACCTTGGGGCTGATCCCCTCAAACACACACACATTCATGCACACACACTCATAGTAATTAGCTATGAACACTAAGCACCGATGTCAAGATATACCTATTCCCAAGTGCTGGAGTCCACCGTCAATGGCCAGTCGAGGCTTCTTTCAGTGCGATGTTGCTTCAGAAGGGGGTTGCCAGCTGGTCCTTCTGGCTGGACAGGCAGGGTGCTGGTCAGGTCAAAGAGGGCACCATTGGGGGTCATTCTTCACTGCCTTTTATCCCTCTCTGGCAGATTTTGGTGATTCCCCAATTTTTGGGCTTACCCAATCCAGGGGTCATTGACCTTGTGGGACGTCCCCCTTGGTGGTTGCTGGATGACAGCTGTTAGCCCCAGGGGTCATATCCGCAGGTACGTGCAGTTTTGGGAGTCTGTTGATGAAGTTTGATTAATTCACTGCTCTGATGAATAGGGCTGTGGGGGCAGTTGATTGGGGAGGGGGGGTATTCAGTCTCAAGAGTCGGTTTTTGGCATTGATTAGTTCAAACTGGGGCTTCTGTACCTTTAACAGTGAAGTATCAGGGAGTTCCTGGCTCTGTATTGATCCTTTCTGCTCCTTAGTCTGTGGTTTCATAGGTGTTAATTGCCTCTCATTATCTTGTTATCCTATCTAGCTACTGTGTTACACAATCAATCAAGATTCATTCAGGGACCCACTCCATACAGAGAAGTCATGATTTGATTCCTGCCCTTGCTAATATTGTTACATGGTACACCTTACTTTTAAACTTAAAGTACATTTGTTACAGAGTTAAAAAGCATAGAATATAAAACATAAAAGGGTGAAATGCCATGGCACATACAACAAATAGATCAACTACAATGTGTGTGTGTGTGGAGGTGGGGGGTACATACTGATGCAGAATACTATTTTATACCCATAAAAGCTTCTACAAACTATATTTTTATTACAAGTACACCTTATATTCTATAATATATATATATATATATAATAAAAGAAGAAGAGAGAAGAAGGAAGAAAAGGTAGAAAGAGAAAGCAGCCCCAAAAGGGGGGCAAATACTGCAAAAGGGGCTTTTTGCCATATGGAGGGACTTCACATTGGAGTGGGGGCAGGCAAAAAAAAGGTTTCTTGCTACATTATGATGCTGTAGCCAGTAGGGCAAATAATATTCTGGCATGCATCAATTGATGCATCTCCAGCAAAGCCAAGGAAGTGATTCTTACATAGATTCATAGATTGTAGAGTCAGAAGGGACACTGAAGGATCATCGTGTCCGACCCCCTGCCCCAGGCAGGAAAGAGGACCGAGGTCAGATGAGCCCAGCCAGGTGCCTATCTAGCTTCCTCTTGAAGACCTGCAAGTTAGGTGATAGCACCACCTCTCTTGGCAGCCTGTTCCAGATCCTGGCCACCCTTACTGTGACAAAATTCTTCCTAATGTCTAACTTGAATCTAGTCTCCATTAGTTTGTACCCATTATTCCTAGTTACTCCTAGGGGTGCCCTGACAAACAGCACATTACCAACTGTCTGTTGTCCTCCCTTGATAAACTTATAGGCTGCTACAAGGTCTCCCCTCAGACTTCTCTTGTGAAGGCTGAAGAGATCCATATCCCTCAACCTTCCCTCGTAGGGTCTTGCATGGAGGCCATTAATCATATGAGTGGCCCTCCTCTGGACCCTCTTCAGATTCTCCACATCCCTCTTGAAGTGCAACACCCAAAACAGGACACAGTACTCCAACTGCGACCTAACCAATGCCGCATAGAGGGGAAGCATCACCTCCTTTGATCTGTTGGTCATGCATCTGCTAATGCATGATAAGGTGCGATTGGCTTTGTTGATGGCTTCATTACATCACTGGCTCATGTTCATCTTGGAGTCAATTATGACTCCAAGATCCCTTTCAGTCACTGAGCTGCTGAGGAGGTCATCCCCCAACCTATAGGTGTGCTGGGGAGTCCTCCTCCCTAGGTGGAGTACCTTGCATTTTTCTTTGTTGAATTGTTTCCTGTTTCATTCTTCCCATTGATCCAGCCTGTCAAGATTGTCCAGTATCCACTCCCTGCCCTCTGGTGTGTTAACTTTGCTCCATAACTTGGTGTTATCTGTGAACTTGGACAGGGTGCTCTCCACACCCTCATCCAAATCGCTGATGAAGATATTAAAAAACACCGACCGGTCCAAGGACTGAACCCTGCGGGACACCACTGCCCACCTCCTTCCAGGTTGAAAACGACCCATCCACCACCACTCTCTGGGTGCAGTTCCTAAGCCAGTTTGCTGCCCACCTGACTGTATAAGCATCCACTCCACAGCCTGCTAGCTTCCTTATGAGAATAGGATGCGAAACTGTACCAAAGGCCTTCTTAAAGTCCAGGTAGATGACAACTGCTCAGCTCCGGTGTCAAGGCAGTGTGTTACCTGGTCATAAAAGGCTATAAGGTTTGTCAGGCAGGATCTACCTGTGATGAACCCATGCTGGTTTCCTTTCAGCATCATTTTCCCTGCTGGGCCTTCACAAATGTGCTCTTTAATGATTTTTCCAGTGTTTTCCCAAGGATAGAGGTAAGACTGACTGGCCTAAAGTTACCCAGATCATCTCTTGTCCCCTTCTTAAAAATGGGCACCATGTTGGCCCTTTTCCAGTCCTCAGGTACCTGGCCAGAACACCATGAGTGCTCAAACAGCTGTGCCAGTGGCTCAGCAAAGATACTGGCCAATTCTTTCAGCACCCATGGATGAAGGTCTTCTGGGTCTGCTGACTTGTACCCATCCAGCCCCTCCAAGTGCTCCTTAACTAAAGCAGCACTAACCATTGGTGGTCTAGTGCCTCCCGGACATCTATCTATGTTCAAATTGCGGGGATTGTCTTGGCCAGTACTTGGCAATACCGAAGCAGAGAACTCATTGAAGAGCTCCGCCTTTTTACCTGTCTCAACCACCAACTGTCCTGATTTGTCCTGCAGGGGCTCTGCGTTACTCTGCACCTTCCTTTTGCTTGCTATGTATCTATAGAAGGACTTTTTATTGTCCTTGATTGTTGTAGCCAGCCTAAGCTCCAGTCCTGCCTTGGCCTGCCTAACTGATTCCATGCAATAGCATGCCAGGAAGGTATATTTCTCCTTGGTGGCTGCCCCTTGTTTCCACTGCCTATAAGTCTCTTTCTTTGCCCCCAGTCTTTTGTGGAGTTCCCTGTTCAAACAAGGGGGCTGTTTAGTCCCCTTGCCCCCTTTCCTGTGTAATGGAATAGTCTCCTTTTGTGCCCCAAGGATCACTCCCTTGAGAAACTGCCAACCCTCCTGGATCCCCATATGCTCAATGCTCTTGAGTTCAGCCACTTCACTAACTAGCCTTCTAAGTTTACTAAAATTGGCCCTTCTGAAGTCTAACACTTTAGCCTCATTGGTTATTTTCCCACCCTTCGCTGGACTGTGAATTTGACCAAATGATGATCACTATCTCCCAGGTTACTGTGCACTCTCAGGTTACCCACGAGATCATCCCTTGTTGGTAAGACCAGGTCTGTCAAGGCGTTCCCCCTGGTGGGACTGGACACTTCCTGGGTTAGGTGGAGGTCCTGCATGCAGTTTAAGAACCTATATAAGCAGTTTGTTTTGGCTGTCTGCTCCTCCCAGCAGATGTCTGCTCTGCTCAGCACTGGTGAGACCACAGCTGTAGTACTGCGTCCAGTTTTGGGCACCACACTTTAAGAAGGACATGGACAAGCTTGAGAGAGTCCAAAGAAGAGCCACCCATATGATCAGAGTCTTAAAAGGCAAGCCATACAAGGAAAGGCTGAGGGATCTGGGACTCTTCAGCCTGAGGAAAAGAAGGCTGAGGGGGGACCTGGTAGCAGCTTACTGCTACACTAGGGGAGTACATCTAGGGCTCGGTGAGCAACTGTTCACCAGGGTACCCGAGGGGAAAACCAGGAATAATGGCCACAAACTCCTGAAAGATAGATTCAGGCTCAACATTAAGAAAATCTTCTTCACAGTCAGGGTGTCCAGACTGTGGAATAAGCTTCCTCCAGAGGTGGTGCAATCACCTACCCTGGAAATCTTCAAGAGGAGACAAGACAGTCACCTTGCTGGGGTCACCTGACCCCCAGGTATCTTTCCTGCTTGCTGCAGGGGGATGGACCTGATGATCTTTTGAGGTCCCTTCTGCCCTTGCAATCTATGAATCAATTGTTCAATTTGTAAGCACCTATCAGGGGTAGCCAACCTGCAGCAAAGATTCAAGGAGATGCACATTACCTTCTGAAGAGCTGCATGTGGCTCCAGAGCCGCAGGTTGGCCACCCCAGGATAAGAAGCTGATAAGAAGCCAGTAGTGGTTTGTCAAGAGTAAGTCAGGCTTAACCAACCTGATTTCTGTCTTTAACAATCTGATGGGCTTTGTGTGGTGGGAAGGAGAGCAGTGGAAGTGAAATGCCTTGACTTTAGTAAAGTTTTTTACACTGTTTGCAATAACATTCTCATAAATAAACTAAGGTAATATGGTCTAGAATAATGACTATAAATGACTGCATAATTATATAGATAACTGCTCAAAGTCTAGTCCTCAAATAGTTTGATATTAAACAGGGAGGAGGTCTTACAGAGGCTCTCCAGGAGTTTCTTCTGGGTATAGCATTGTACTGCAGGATAGAATTGAGTGCACATGACACCAAATTGGGTGGGTTTTTAACATTTTAGAGGACAGAATTCAGATTCAAAATTTCCTTGATAAACAATAAAAATGGTCTGAAAAAATAGGATGAAATCCAGTAAAGACAGGTTTACATTACTATGCTGAGGAAGGAACAATCCAGTGCAGAAATACAAAATGGAGAATGATCAGGTAAGCTGCTGTACTTCAGAAAAGGACTTGACAGACGTATGGGACCACAAGCTGAATCTATGAGTCAACAATGCAATGTCACCGGAAACAAGGCTAACAGTATACTGAGATGTATTAACAGGACTGTTGTATGCAAGTCATAGGAAGTGTTTCTTCCACTCTATTCGGCACTGATGAAGCCTCACGTAGAGTACCACGTCCAGGTTTAGGCACTGCACTTCAACAAAGCTATGGATGAACAAGAGAACCCAGAGGAAAACAAAAATGTGTAGAGATTTATGAACCAGGAAATGTGAAAGGTTAGAAGAGCAGATATTATTTAGTCTAGAAGGGAGAAGCGACAAATAGGGGATTTGTTAACAGTCTTTACATAAAAAAACCTTTTTCTCTGTGTCCACTGGGGACAGGACAAGGAGCTTAAATTGCGACCAGGGAGATTCAGTAGGCTTAAATGGTAACAGGGGAGATTAAGGTTACATATTAGAAAGAGCTTTCTAACTGTGAGCATGGTTAAGTACCGGAACAGACTACTTAGAGGCTCTGGCATCACAGTCACAGTCACTGATATTCTTAAGTACAGGTTAGAAAAATATTTGTCTCAGATGGTTCTGACCAAAAAGATCCTGTCTCCTCCCCTTGAGCAAAGGACTGGACTAGATGACCTCCTGAGATCTCTCCAGTCTTATTTTTGTATGCCTCTGTGAACTTTGGAGGGATAGAGTTGTCTTGAAAGGTTTATATACCTGACCCCTGGGGTTATGACAACCAGCCTAGTAGGATAAACACTGCAGTTTGTGGCAGGTTTTTAGAGTTTGACCCGTGGGGCTGTGAGTTGCTGATTTGGTTCTATAGAAGAATGATTATCTTCCATCTGTTGGTCATGCATCTGCTAATGCATGATAAGGTGCGATTGGCTTTGTTGATGGCTTCATTACATCACTGGCTCATGTTCATCTTGGAGTCAATTATGACTCCAAGATCCCTTTCAGTCACTGAGCTGCTGAGGAGGTCATCCCCCAACCTATAGGTGTGCTGGGGAGTCCTCCTCCCTAGGTGGAGTACCTTGCATTTTTCTTTGTTGAATTGTTTCCTGTTTCATTCTTCCCATTGATCCAGCCTGTCAAGATTGTCCAGTATCCACTCCCTGCCCTCTGGTGTGTTAACTTTGCTCCATAACTTGGTGTTATCTGTGAACTTGGACAGGGTGCTCTCCACACCCTCATCCAAATCGCTGATGAAGATATTAAAAAACACCGACCGGTCCAAGGACTGAACCCTGCGGGACACCACTGCCCACCTCCTTCCAGGTTGAAAACGACCCATCCACCACCACTCTCTGGGTGCAGTTCCTAAGCCAGTTTGCTGCCCACCTGACTGTATAAGCATCCACTCCACAGCCTGCTAGCTTCCTTATGAGAATAGGATGCGAAACTGTACCAAAGGCCTTCTTAAAGTCCAGGTAGATGACAACTGCTCAGCTCCGGTGTCAAGGCAGTGTGTTACCTGGTCATAAAAGGCTATAAGGTTTGTCAGGCAGGATCTACCTGTGATGAACCCATGCTGGTTTCCTTTCAGCATCATTTTCCCTGCTGGGCCTTCACAAATGTGCTCTTTAATGATTTTTCCAGTGTTTTCCCAAGGATAGAGGTAAGACTGACTGGCCTAAAGTTACCCAGATCATCTCTTGTCCCCTTCTTAAAAATGGGCACCATGTTGGCCCTTTTCCAGTCCTCAGGTACCTGGCCAGAACACCATGAGTGCTCAAACAGCTGTGCCAGTGGCTCAGCAAAGATACTGGCCAATTCTTTCAGCACCCATGGATGAAGGTCTTCTGGGTCTGCTGACTTGTACCCATCCAGCCCCTCCAAGTGCTCCTTAACTAAAGCAGCACTAACCATTGGTGGTCTAGTGCCTCCCGGACATCTATCTATGTTCAAATTGCGGGGATTGTCTTGGCCAGTACTTGGCAATACCGAAGCAGAGAACTCATTGAAGAGCTCCGCCTTTTTACCTGTCTCAACCACCAACTGTCCTGATTTGTCCTGCAGGGGCTCTGCGTTACTCTGCACCTTCCTTTTGCTTGCTATGTATCTATAGAAGGACTTTTTATTGTCCTTGATTGTTGTAGCCAGCCTAAGCTCCAGTCCTGCCTTGGCCTGCCTAACTGATTCCATGCAATAGCATGCCAGGAAGGTATATTTCTCCTTGGTGGCTGCCCCTTGTTTCCACTGCCTATAAGTCTCTTTCTTTGCCCCCAGTCTTTTGTGGAGTTCCCTGTTCAAACAAGGGGGCTGTTTAGTCCCCTTGCCCCCTTTCCTGTGTAATGGAATAGTCTCCTTTTGTGCCCCAAGGATCACTCCCTTGAGAAACTGCCAACCCTCCTGGATCCCCATATGCTCAATGCTCTTGAGTTCAGCCACTTCACTAACTAGCCTTCTAAGTTTACTAAAATTGGCCCTTCTGAAGTCTAACACTTTAGCCTCATTGGTTATTTTCCCACCCTTCGCTGGACTGTGAATTTGACCAAATGATGATCACTATCTCCCAGGTTACTGTGCACTCTCAGGTTACCCACGAGATCATCCCTTGTTGGTAAGACCAGGTCTGTCAAGGCGTTCCCCCTGGTGGGACTGGACACTTCCTGGGTTAGGTGGAGGTCCTGCATGCAGTTTAAGAACCTATATAAGCAGTTTGTTTTGGCTGTCTGCTCCTCCCAGCAGATGTCTGCTCTGCTCAGCACTGGTGAGACCACAGCTGTAGTACTGCGTCCAGTTTTGGGCACCACACTTTAAGAAGGACATGGACAAGCTTGAGAGAGTCCAAAGAAGAGCCACCCATATGATCAGAGTCTTAAAAGGCAAGCCATACAAGGAAAGGCTGAGGGATCTGGGACTCTTCAGCCTGAGGAAAAGAAGGCTGAGGGGGGACCTGGTAGCAGCTTACTGCTACACTAGGGGAGTACATCTAGGGCTCGGTGAGCAACTGTTCACCAGGGTACCCGAGGGGAAAACCAGGAATAATGGCCACAAACTCCTGAAAGATAGATTCAGGCTCAACATTAAGAAAATCTTCTTCACAGTCAGGGTGTCCAGACTGTGGAATAAGCTTCCTCCAGAGGTGGTGCAATCACCTACCCTGGAAATCTTCAAGAGGAGACAAGACAGTCACCTTGCTGGGGTCACCTGACCCCCAGGTATCTTTCCTGCTTGCTGCAGGGGGATGGACCTGATGATCTTTTGAGGTCCCTTCTGCCCTTGCAATCTATGAATCAATTGTTCAATTTGTAAGCACCTATCAGGGGTAGCCAACCTGCAGCAAAGATTCAAGGAGATGCACATTACCTTCTGAAGAGCTGCATGTGGCTCCAGAGCCGCAGGTTGGCCACCCCAGGATAAGAAGCTGATAAGAAGCCAGTAGTGGTTTGTCAAGAGTAAGTCAGGCTTAACCAACCTGATTTCTGTCTTTAACAATCTGATGGGCTTTGTGTGGTGGGAAGGAGAGCAGTGGAAGTGAAATGCCTTGACTTTAGTAAAGTTTTTTACACTGTTTGCAATAACATTCTCATAAATAAACTAAGGTAATATGGTCTAGAATAATGACTATAAATGACTGCATAATTATATAGATAACTGCTCAAAGTCTAGTCCTCAAATAGTTTGATATTAAACAGGGAGGAGGTCTTACAGAGGCTCTCCAGGAGTTTCTTCTGGGTATAGCATTGTACTGCAGGATAGAATTGAGTGCACATGACACCAAATTGGGTGGGTTTTTAACATTTTAGAGGACAGAATTCAGATTCAAAATTTCCTTGATAAACAATAAAAATGGTCTGAAAAAATAGGATGAAATCCAGTAAAGACAGGTTTACATTACTATGCTGAGGAAGGAACAATCCAGTGCAGAAATACAAAATGGAGAATGATCAGGTAAGCTGCTGTACTTCAGAAAAGGACTTGACAGACGTATGGGACCACAAGCTGAATCTATGAGTCAACAATGCAATGTCACCGGAAACAAGGCTAACAGTATACTGAGATGTATTAACAGGACTGTTGTATGCAAGTCATAGGAAGTGTTTCTTCCACTCTATTCGGCACTGATGAAGCCTCACGTAGAGTACCACGTCCAGGTTTAGGCACTGCACTTCAACAAAGCTATGGATGAACAAGAGAACCCAGAGGAAAACAAAAATGTGTAGAGATTTATGAACCAGGAAATGTGAAAGGTTAGAAGAGCAGATATTATTTAGTCTAGAAGGGAGAAGCGACAAATAGGGGATTTGTTAACAGTCTTTACATAAAAAAACCTTTTTCTCTGTGTCCACTGGGGACAGGACAAGGAGCTTAAATTGCGACCAGGGAGATTCAGTAGGCTTAAATGGTAACAGGGGAGATTAAGGTTACATATTAGAAAGAGCTTTCTAACTGTGAGCATGGTTAAGTACCGGAACAGACTACTTAGAGGCTCTGGCATCACAGTCACAGTCACTGATATTCTTAAGTACAGGTTAGAAAAATATTTGTCTCAGATGGTTCTGACCAAAAAGATCCTGTCTCCTCCCCTTGAGCAAAGGACTGGACTAGATGACCTCCTGAGATCTCTCCAGTCTTATTTTTGTATGCCTCTGTGAACTTTGGAGGGATAGAGTTGTCTTGAAAGGTTTATATACCTGACCCCTGGGGTTATGACAACCAGCCTAGTAGGATAAACACTGCAGTTTGTGGCAGGTTTTTAGAGTTTGACCCGTGGGGCTGTGAGTTGCTGATTTGGTTCTATAGAAGAATGATTATCTTCCCTACAGTGATAATACACATCCCAAAAATGGCTTTCGTTATGTTTATTAATGGCTCATCCTTCCTGATCAGGCAGCTGGGCTTCCCTCAGTTTGCAGCTAGTCACCATGTCTAATGTTCCTCTGCTGTCTGGGAACATGCAGCTAGCTAAAGACCTGCCAAGGTAAGGTAAGGTCAAAGATAACTTGTCCTACTGAACAGATTTCATTGGGCTGTAAAGTCCCAGAGGTTGGTCTTGTCCTGTCCTTTCATAGAAAGGTGTTTTAGGTTACTAGATAATGTCCCCTAATGGAGGTTCCTCTGAAATGTAGGGCTGTAATATTGTACTGTGACTAAGCATTCATCTTGCTTTTGCCATGGAAGTTGGCTTCATTGAGTTAATCAGTGACTTGGCTTCTGGGCAATAGCTGCCTAGATAGCAGGGCAGGGGCACCAGAAGACATGACAGAAGTTCCGCACGAAGGCCAGCCATGCAGACACAGCCCTCTGGCAGCTAACCCAGTGCAGTAGGCTGTGATGCAGTGCCCGTACCACAGTCCAGGTGGCTGTGCAGTCCCCATCTGGGTCTGGCAGGTGCACAGCCATGGGGCCACATACTGTCACAGGTGGCAGCAGGTCACAGCCAGGCAGCAGCCCCCACTGCCATACTGCTGCAATGGGTAGAGGGTGCAGGGGCCACTCTAAGTTAAGGCTGCCTCAGCAGTGCAGCTGGCACAAGGGGCTAGTGTCCTCAGATACCAACTGGCTGGGCCTGAGAAGCTCCTGAGGGCAAGTATCCCTGAGCTGCTCACCAGGGAAACTTTATACTGCTAGGGCCAGCACAAGCACTGGCCCCAGCCTCTAGCTCCTCCTGGCTGAAGATCCAGGGTCAGTTTGTCCTCAGTGGCACAATTTGCCCCACACCAAAGTGCATGTTCAGGCACATATGCTGACGCACAAATCTCTGGCACAGATTTGTGCCACTGCTATTTCAGCTGCTGCAAGTGCATGTGCCTGCATGTGTGGCCTTGAACTCTTGGCTGGAAATATCCCTCTGATATTATCAGTTTATTGTTAGATTTGTGTGAGGGGGGAAATCTGGGTAGAGGTGACTGGATTTTATTTATTTTTTAAATGTATCTGCTTAAAACATGCCATGAGATGTATTACCGCTTCTGAATTTGACAAACAGAAGTGATCTAAAGGGAACACTGATGATGACCAAGATCATCCCAAAAATGGCTTTCGTTATGTTTATTAATGGCTCATCCTTCCTGATCAGGCAGCTGGGCTTCCCTCAGTTTGCAGCTAGTCACCATGTCTAATGTTCCTCTGCTGTCTGGGAACATGCAGCTAGCTAAAGACCTGCCAAGGTAAGGTAAGGTCAAAGATAACTTGTCCTACTGAACAGATTTCATTGGGCTGTAAAGTCCCAGAGGTTGGTCTTGTCCTGTCCTTTCATAGAAAGGTGTTTTAGGTTACTAGATAATGTCCCCTAATGGAGGTTCCTCTGAAATGTAGGGCTGTAATATTGTACTGTGACTAAGCATTCATCTTGCTTTTGCCATGGAAGTTGGCTTCATTGAGTTAATCAGTGACTTGGCTTCTGGGCAATAGCTGCCTAGATAGCAGGGCAGGGGCACCAGAAGACATGACAGAAGTTCCGCACGAAGGCCAGCCATGCAGACACAGCCCTCTGGCAGCTAACCCAGTGCAGTAGGCTGTGATGCAGTGCCCGTACCACAGTCCAGGTGGCTGTGCAGTCCCCATCTGGGTCTGGCAGGTGCACAGCCATGGGGCCACATACTGTCACAGGTGGCAGCAGGTCACAGCCAGGCAGCAGCCCCCACTGCCATACTGCTGCAATGGGTAGAGGGTGCAGGGGCCACTCTAAGTTAAGGCTGCCTCAGCAGTGCAGCTGGCACAAGGGGCTAGTGTCCTCAGATACCAACTGGCTGGGCCTGAGAAGCTCCTGAGGGCAAGTATCCCTGAGCTGCTCACCAGGGAAACTTTATACTGCTAGGGCCAGCACAAGCACTGGCCCCAGCCTCTAGCTCCTCCTGGCTGAAGATCCAGGGTCAGTTTGTCCTCAGTGGCACAATTTGCCCCACACCAAAGTGCATGTTCAGGCACATATGCTGACGCACAAATCTCTGGCACAGATTTGTGCCACTGCTATTTCAGCTGCTGCAAGTGCATGTGCCTGCATGTGTGGCCTTGAACTCTTGGCTGGAAATATCCCTCTGATATTATCAGTTTATTGTTAGATTTGTGTGAGGGGGGAAATCTGGGTAGAGGTGACTGGATTTTATTTATTTTTTAAATGTATCTGCTTAAAACATGCCATGAGATGTATTACCGCTTCTGAATTTGACAAACAGAAGTGATCTAAAGGGAACACTGATGATGACCAAGATGTGTGCCTCTAACTCATGATCGTACTTATAAAAAAAGTTGGTGTGTCTGTCTGATTTTTCTGTGGGGACAGAGCTATTCTTTTTTCTCTTTTGTGATGACAGTATTTGTGACAAATACTTTTAGATGTGGAGCTCTGTTACGAATGGGTACAGGCACCTTAAAAATGAGTGGCTATTTTTGAGTTACCTGTCTCAGAAGATGGATGGTTCCTGTTTACAAGACACATATGTGGTTGAAGGCAATCAAACTGATTGACTTCTTGGTTTGCTGTTTTATTTGTTTGAGGTGAAGCCTGATTCAGTAATAATTCAGGAAGTTATTCCTGGCTGATTGTTCATAGGTCAAGCTACTGAGTAATATACTGATATTTTGGGGAAGGGAGAGAATTTACTACTATACTCCCCATAAGAGATTGAGTAAAATAATATGAAGCCACCCCCACTTCTTGCTGTTTGTGATTTCTAGCTAGTTTACAGGCTTCTGGATTGGTGACATTTTTACTCTGACATGAAGCAACATCTGTAGCGTTACTCCCAGCTCTTTTTCTATTGCCAGTTGAGACTGGTTTTATGTTGGTTGTTTTACATATTGTTTAGGGTGGAATAGAATATTTTGGGTTGAACCAAAATTATCTTATTTTTTGGTAAATTTAATTTTTTTTAGCGTAGTTTAGCCACCAAATTGAAAATCCAGTAGTTCCCCAACCCTGGCTGTCTTGATCATACTGGATTTTCCCATCATAGTCTGGTCTGAAAGGCATTTGTTCTTTCATCAATTTGATTGTATCAACAAGTTGGTACGTCAGAATTTGTCTTCTACAAGTTGTCCCATATTTTGAGAAGGCTGGGTTGCCTTAAGGAATGTTTTTCCTCTCTGGGGGCAATTACAGGAGTTGCCTAAAGTTACAGTTAAATGTGGTTGTCAGCAATACACACAGTAGAAAATCTTTGGCCTTCTCCATCAGATGGAGGAATTAGACCTGAGGATGGAAGAAACCCTTTATAGTCGCTGTGACGTTGGCTGGCGTAAATTTGAAATATGAAAAAGCTTTCTTAGGACCTGTTGGATTACATAGCTCAGGATATATTGGCATATATTGCATGTATATATCTATATAGGGGCCAGTTTCAAGGCCTTTACACCACTACAGTAGCCAGTCCCAGTGCTGGCAAGCCCAAGCAAGTCTTGCCCTTGCCCTGGCCAAACGAGTCTGGCAACAAACTCCAGACCTAGGAACATTGCAGTGAAGGCCATTCTGGCCTTATCACCCTGTGCCTGCTCTCAAGCCATTGGTCTCTGGTGAGGATGGCCAGTGGGGACAAGTCTGGGGCACCCTCATTGGTGAACTGCCAAAATTGAAGAGAATCAGCAACACAGGTCGTGTCTACACAAGACACTCACTGCACAGTAGCCCATGACTACTGCGCAGTAGCGTCACATGGCAGGAAGCATGATACGATGCTACTGCACGGTAGTCATGAGCTACTGTGCAATCAGTGTCACAAAAAAGCTGTTCCTCAGTGCGACTGCCCAGTAACTCCAGTTACTGTGCAGTCATTTAGTACTCGTTTATACAAGTACTAAATGACTATGCAGTAATGACTACTCAGTCAGCGTCCCGTATAGACATGACCACAGATGGGCAGGATATGTTTAATACTAGCACCCGCCACTGCAGCAGAGTAGATTTGAATGTACCTAAATAGGATTTTTTCAGTTGTGGAAAAGAACAGGAATAAAAAGATGGAAGATGACCGGTCATTTCAAGGTGCTGTTGTGCCAAGTGCTTTTGGATCACTTGGAGCATTGTTCTTTAGTGGACTTTTTCAGATCTGTAGGTGCACAGCCAGTGTGCCTCTGAGAGTCTGCTTGGGGATCTTGCCAGAATCTTGGTGTGGAATATGGACAAATTTAAGTAGGATCTGATGTTTTCAGAACTGACTGCCAGTGATGGTTTGCCTATGGAGTTTTATAAAGTCTTTTGGACCCTCCCCAGGACTGATTTCCTTCAGGTTTTTCAGGAGAGTATCAGGGAGAAGGTATTGCTTCCCAGTTGTCACTGTGTGGTTCTTACCCAGATGTCAAAGAAAAGGAACATTAGTGATGTAAGGAGTTGGCAAGTGGTGTTCTTGCTTTGCTGTGACTACAAGTTCTTTTCAAAAGCTTTTGTAAATAAGCTGGATCTTAGAATCATAGAAAAGCAGCACTACAGTAGAACTCAGCAGGTCATCTAGGCTAATCCCAAGGCAGGATTATCTCTGTCTATACCATCTCATCCAAGTGCTTTTCTAACCTATTTTTAAGAATTTCCATGGATGGGGATTCTATAGGTTCTCTAGGTGACTTGTTCCTAGGCTTACCACTTTCATAATTAGAAAGGTCTTACTAATAGCCAGCCTAAATTCTCTGTGTTACAATTTAAGACATTACTTCTTGTCCTGTCCCTTCACCATCCTATTTTTTACCACCCTTCAGAAATTTGAAAACTTTTATCAGCCCCCCACCTCAATATTCATTTCTCCAGACCAAATCCTAGTTCTTCTAACCTGTTTCCATAAATCATATTTCTTAGACCTCCAGTCACTTTTGCCGCTTTCCCCTGGACTCTACAAAATTGGTCTGTGCATTTTTTTAAATTAGGCAACCGAAATTGGATAGTGTAGCCTAGTCAGTTGTAATTTGTATTTGTGCACTTGGTTGTTCTTGATTTAAGGCCTTCCCAACAGGTACAAATATTTCAGATTAACCTTTTCTAATACAAGCATAAATTCAGCCTCAAATCGATTTAAATTGTATGTTGTTTTGATTTCCTTTATGTCAGAGAAGGCTGTTGATTGTGGACATTTTTCTGTGTTTTTGCTTTATCAGGCCACAATTGCTCCTGTTATTGTAAAATGGTACATACTGTTTTTTGTAGTGCTTTAGGTGCTTCCTGTCTAGCATTTGCATGTTGGCTTCTATTCCAGCTAGGAGAACACAAAACACTGTCAGACTCTCCCTATGCCTGAAGAAGGGTGTTTGTGCCTGAAAGCATGCAAAGAACACTTTATCCAACTATATAGTTGCACTAATAAAAGATATCACATATACCCAAAGACCCTGAATGGAATTAGGCAGGGTTGTTATTTATCTAGGTTATTGGATGAGCCTTTCTATCTATCCTTTGTTATATGCTGTGAAATTACCTCTCTGGCATTCTCACACACTGGCAACTTATGCTTCAGTTCAAATGTTGTATAGGTTGATGATGTTTCCCCAGTGACCATTGTCACGCATGCTGGAGACCAAGGTCCTAAGAGCAGCTGAGGGGATCACTCCAGAGCAGCTTCAGCACTTCATTTCTGAGTTTGGCACATTGACATGTATCACTGGAAATGGCTTGGCCAGGTATGCTCCAGGGTGTCTCAGGATAGGGCCTGGACTTGCTGTAGACCAGGAATGACAAACATATGACCCACAGGCCAGATCTGGTCTGCAGAACTGCTCCATCTGGCCCTCTGGGCTACCAGCAAGCCAGGGAATTTGGGAGTGTGGCTAGCAGTGGATATGGCCTACCACAGAATTTGGGTCCATAGTGGCCCAGGGCCATCATCCAGTGGCCCCCGGTCTGTCACCACTTGTGCATCTCTGCTAGGGCAAGTGCATCCCTGGCTTGTCGCTGCTTGCTCCACTACCACTGTGGTGGCTGTGGCTGTGGCTGCCACCCCATGCCAGATATGACCTATGACACAAGGTGAGTTTGACACACCTGGTGTAGATATCCTGAATCCAAGCACTTTTTAAAAACAGAACTCC
>NW_005842130.1:1800830-1816698 GCF_000455745.1 Alligator sinensis | reverse complement strand
GAAAGAGTTGAAGTCTTGTATTTTGGACCTGCATGAATTCCTGCCCTCAGCTGTGCCAGGGGTTGTGTTGTGGAGTTAATCTGACATGAAAGCATTTGGGATTATGTTTGGACAATGATACTGTTGGTCATAATTGGGAGGGACTTGTGGAAAAGGAGGTTACAGGGACAGGTGCAGCATTTACCTCAATGCCCCTGTCAGGGGTCCTAACCAGGGTCCTCCAGGCAGAAGCCTAGGCTATGGTGCTACGAAGCACCTCCCATGAGGTTCCCAATGGAGGATCAGGTGACCCAGAGGAGCAAATGGGAGCCACAAGGCTCTGATGGGAGAGCTATAAAAATCCTCCCACTCCTCTAGGGCCTTGTCCCTGCAACAGTACTTGCAGTGTCTCTGTGCCAGACTGGTGCTCCTACTCCTGACTTCTTTTTATTGGACTTTCCTGTCTTCCCTGTGCCTTGCTCCTATCCTGCCCTTGTCTCTTCCTTTTCTGGTGTCTTGATCCTCCCCTGTCTTTGCCCTGGACCCTTCAGTCCTGCCTCTAGCCCTGTTCCAGCCCTGCGTTCAGTCTTGTACACCTGCATTTCACTCCTGCCTACTTCATCCTGCATCCCTCAGCTCCTGGCCCCTGGCCTGGTTTCAACCATGATTTAGCTTGATTCTTTTGGCATGAACCATTGGACTCATATTGCCTGGCTTCTTCACCTACAGCATAGTAGACCCTTGGTTTCTGATCCCTGACCCCTCATGTTTGGGTTGTACCTGTGATATCCCCTCCCAAGGATCAGTGCTAGTTATTAGTAATTTCACAGCCTCTCTGGTGTGGTTCAAGATATATTATTTTTAGACCCTTTCATTGCTTTTTTGGAATATCTAGGATTTCTTATTAGACAGTTTCTGGGATGCCTGCTATTAGCTTAGGTAGTCTATTTTGTACCTGGCTTGTGTGGAAGGGGGTCAGGGTCTTATTGATCTCATAAACAGAGGAGTTATGACTTCAGTTCCAGGCTCCACAGCAGTTAATGTTTTGGAAAAGGCTGTTTTTAAGGAGAGTAACCATTGACCGCTGGAGGCTTGCTTTTTGATTAGAAACTTTTTTGCTGGATCTTGGCTGCCTCAGTTTTGAGGTGCTTGCTTTGTTTTTATCAAAGCACTCTGAATGTTTGGGTGTTTTAAGTCTGAGGCACAGGATTTTTTTAATTGATTTTAATACCTGTACAGTAACTTCAGTGGATATCTTCACTACCAGGTCTCATTTTAATGCCATTCACTGCTGCTTGTTTTTTAATAAGGGTGAAATCAGCCCTTCAAACATACAGTATGGCTACTTTTTGATGCAGTTGCTCCTTGAGTAAGCCATCCCTGATCACACTAAAGCTTCTTTCTTTTCTTTTGCTGTCATTTTCATATTGCTAGGTCTGTGAGCATGCTTGGTTTCAACGGTCTTCATGAATTTTTGATGACTTAAACATGAATGATCATATATAGCTTGTAGCTAAGATTAATTGTTTTTGAGTGTTTGCTGTTGATGCCAATTCACTGTGGAAACAGCAGGTGATGGTGGACTCCATACATCCCAAATGGTCAGTCATGTCCCACCTTTTCTCACTGTGGGCTGGATGAGCAGTGCCAGGTCAGTCCATGGGCCAGATCTGGTCCAGGGGCCTGATCCAACATGCAATGCTGGCCCAGCTGGGGCCTGATTTATCAATGCAGAACTTGGAAATTTGGTGTCAAGGAAGTGGTGGATCTGGGCTGCACACTGGGGATTGAGCACCTCTGCACTTGATGAACTGCATATAAACTTTCAGTTACAAAGAAGGTCAGAGGTCTCCAGTGGTAGTTCCTTCATGGGATAATTCCTGAGATTGTGCTTGTGCATTCATTTAATCTAGAGGTTTCAATGTTATACTTTTGTTGTGATACTAAGGAGATAATTTTTCAAATATTTCTTTTCTGTTACAGGTGGTAGCTGTTGGTTGTTTTACTTATGCATATTTTCCATTGTCCCTTTCACCCACTGTATTTATTTTTACTGTTCAGTATAGGGTCACAAAAAGGTATGTTGTATGTCTTAAACTTCATCCTGGGTCAAGCAAAGATGGCCATTTTGAAAATCGTCAAATACAGTGACATTCTGGGGTTGGTTTTGGGGGGGGGGTGTCAGTTTTTAGGCTTTTGTTTGGGATTTAGATGTTTTACTCCTATATGATATATTCTGATTTATTAAACAGTGGGCTAATGGAGATGAACTCTGTACAACTCTGAATGGACACTTGCTCTAATCTGTAATAACTAGAAGTTAGGCAGGGTTGTTCTCTATCTGGGTTATTAGATGAGCCTTTCTACTAATCTTTTTTATATATGCTAGGGATTTCTAATTCTTTAGAATTCTTATTTTTTTCTGGTTTCTAATATGTGTTTAGGGTACGAATTTTGATAAAAGTGTTTTACAAAGCTAGTGTGTGTTTTTATGTTTTGTTTTTCTCTGCCCCTCCCCCTCTTCAGAATTTCAGTCCTCTCTTTCTGTTGTTTTGTATCTTTCTCCCTCCTCCTGTCAATGTCTCTCTCTTTAAAAAAAATCTTCAAAAAGCTTGGATTCATTCTGATGTGGAATGGGAACATTTTTGATGTCTTAAAGTTTTTTGGGATTAAAAAACCCAAATATTTCCCACACAGTTTTCCCCTCTTCCTCTTTCTTTCCCTGCATCTGAACACAAGATTCAAGTAATTTGTACTGGATTTGGACACTTTGATTAGGACAAAAGACATTCCATTCTTGTATTTACATTACACATATACTTTGCATTTTATTCCTAACACTTGTTATGTGTATGACCTGTTATTAAATTGATTGCACAGATGATTTTAAATTTTCTGTGGATTTCATTTTAATGCTCAGGTATCAGCTTTTCAGTGCATTTCTTTTTCTGTTTGCTATGAATTGATTTTTATATTCCTAGAAAATCTAGCTGCTTGCTCTGCCAAGAGCATGCAGATGGGGGAAGATTTTTGGGATGCATACAATGTTTTCTTTCCTTTTGGATCGCTGATGCACATGCTGTGTGTTGTGTTTGTTTTTGTTTTTTAATCAAAAACAAATCCCCCGGTATTTCAGAAGGCAGTTCCATTGTTGCCTGCCCATGCATGTTTGACCACAATTTTAAGAAGCAGGGATGGGGGAGAGGAGAGAGAACAGTAGAGGGAATGACAAAGGGAGTTTGGGGGCCCATGGACAAAGGGGGAAAAAATAAAAGCAGCTTGCAGTAATGTGCCTTCCTGAGCTCCCTTCCCTTTATTCACTGGTTTCCATTTATAGGCTCCTCAGGTTTCTGTTTAGCTTAGTCTCAAAGACCTCTGGGTTCTCTGTGAGTTCACTGAGCATGTTGTCTGGAGCCTCTTCTGTCAGGTTTCACAAGGTCCCCACTGTCAATCTTAGGTGGGGTCCTCAGGCCACTCAATGTGGTATGCAGCTCTGCAGTGTAGCTGCAGGTATGTGGGGCATCTATATTTTCTTTCTACCTCTGCTGCCTCCTGGTAGGATGCCTGCAGTTCCTTCCCTCAGCTTTGCAATTGGTCAACCCTTGCATCCAGAGTCCATTTGCAATGCCTAAGTGAAAATCTTTTATCCCTATGGTAATTCAGCCTTAAGAACTTGCTCTGTCCACTTCTTCTCCATGCAGAGCAAATCACAGGACTTCTTCTTCTAAGCTAGGCTATACTGATAGGCTTGCCTGAATTACTCCTAGATGCAGCTTCAGATGTCATGCCTGTGCCATATGGTAGCAAAGGTGGGCTGAGAAAATAAGCATTTCCAAAAGACTCTGGGATTTTTTTGTGGGAGGTCTAGTTACAGCATCTCCTGGAGAGCAGAGTTCCAAATTGTGACAGTCTTGGGGGCAAGAGCATTGTGGGATAGCTTCTGGAGGACTGTTGGTACCAGCATAGGCAATGCAGGAATCATAGTACCATTATACCAGTGGAAAGATGCTGATACAGGACTATACTGTTTAATTTGACTGAAATAAATTCAGGGTTCTCCCAACAGGGCTCAGAACTGATGGTTGACATAAGCAAAGATGCTCAGACATAAAACAAGTTCCATCAGTAAAACTTTGTAGTGTAGATTAGGCCTTAGTTGTGCAATCCTTGCTCACATGCTCAATATTAAACTGACTGCCAGATTTTGGGCTGGGAAGGAAAGCACTGAGCAGGATCCATCTGTTAGATGCCTCTGGATCACTTGCATGCAGAAAATGTACTGCAGTTGCAGGGGTGTCAGGCTTTTGTGGCTCCTTGGTGCTCCAGGCTTTGGAGAGAAGTAATTTAGTCTGCTGAACACTCCAAATTATAGAATAATTAGCTGTGATTTGCATTTCACAACCATGACTTTGATTCAATAAAAATTTGTTTGGAAAGATAATAAAGTGAGTTGTGCTTTTATTATAGTCATCTTCTATGTGTAATTCAAACCAGAGAGAACCACAGACTTTTCAGCCAGAACTAAAATGCCATTTGTGCTTTCTATTGGCTATCCCTGAAAGAGGCTGACAAACGTTCCTCTGAATAAAGACTAAGAAATCTGGCCAAATGGAGTGGTGCCAACACCAGGGCTTATGCAAATCTTGGACAGTGCCCAATGGTGCATCAAAGGCCTAAGCAAGAGTCTATCAAAGAGGTTGCCCAGCTGACAGATGGCAACGTACATGCCTACAAGATACAGAATAGCTCAAAGGATACAAGAAGAATATGGACTTTGTAAGAGCAGGTCTAAACACAAACGTTCAGGACACCTGGAGCAAACCAGAGAGAGTAGTTGCTGTCTGGGCCAGACAAGGGCTATTTTTTTTTAATGTATCTTGCAGGTCCAGAAATAAAGACAAGAGCCTGAGTCAGGAATTCTTGGAGCAAATGAAGTTATATGTAATGTAATGATGTCTCTCTTATTGGCGTGTGTAGGGTTAGATATATGTATGTATGTATGTATATAATACATCCTTTTCATGGGTGACTGGTGCCTTCTGAGTCTGGGGGGGCACAATGTGTGGGTGGGCCCAGGGGCGGGCCAAAAGCCCCATATCCACTCCTATACTTCTGTGGCCTCCCTGAGCCACCCTGCGCCCTGCAAGGGCCCCAGGCTTACCTTTCTCCCAGCAGCAAGAACAGCACCTCTGCTGGGGGATCGGAGCATGCTCTTTACAGGTAGGGAGAGGGAGGGAGGCAGGGAAGTGCTCTGGTTGGCCAGAGCGCTTCCAGGGTGGGCAGGACTGGGTAGAGAAGCAGACTGCAGTCCCCAGCTGTACAATCGGGCCAGGGGAGATTTGCTCCATGCCTAGCCCCATCTTAAGTGGTGCTGGGTTGGGGTGCATCAACGGGCTCCCCAGCACTTTTGGGGGCCAATCTCATGGGGGGCACATGCTCCCCTATATCCCCGCTACCAGTCACCTGTGGTCCTTGTATTTAAATGTCCTTTTACCTAACCCTGCCCACACCAGTAAAAGAGACTTCTTTAGCAGACACATAAAGGGGAATGAGATGCAATGATTCTGAGCCGGGAGTGTAGAGGAAGCCAGAAGCTGAGTGCTTTTTTCCACAGAGGGATTCAGTAGAGCTAGAGTTACAGATTCTCTGTTTAGCAAAAGCCGTTCTTTATCTGAATGTCAGCCTCCTGGGTACATAAGATACTTGTGAATCTCAACTTTAATGTATTTACACGAAACATATGTTATTCTTGAATAAAATGGTCTTGTTTTGTTGAGCTGGTGGGGAAAAGTAGTAGTAAATGATATATTCTGGTGTGTCCTGAATGTGATGCAAGTCTTCACCAACTATCATTGTATTAACCAGCTTGTCTCTGCAGCAGCATTTTTCATTAAACATAATGTTTTAATACACCACATTATTCAGGCTGAAAGACAACTATTTTTACTATTCTTCCCAACTTTATTTTAAGGTAGCTCCAAGTAGGAGCTACAACTCCTCCATGGTCTGGTGAGCCAAATTGTGTGAATCTCCTAATCTCTACTCAGTATAAATGATCTAAAATATCTTGGTTAAGATGCACAGAAAAACCTCACAACCATTGTTTCCTGTAATCTAACCCCCCAGTGTGCAGTGGAAAGCAACTTTATTTATCCAAATAAAAACTTTAAGGAGTTTTAAATTAGGGAATGTTCAGGTTCTACATGGTCTGATCTCCTGTTTGAAAAGTTGCACATAATTTAAGAGAATGTTAGTATTAATAACAGAGTATTAAGAATGCAGCTGGGTGCCTGAGGCAGCTGCCACACACACAGTGATTTATGTGGCTGTGGCAGCAACCAGTTTTTGACTTTTACCACCAGAAGTCCCTCCCTTTGCCTCGGAAGTACTCATTTTGGGAAGGAGAGTGGACAGATGGGGCCGGGCCATCAGCTTTTTCACGTGCCGCTCTTGCTGACTGCATATGACTCTCATGCAATGCAGCCAGGCAGATCCCGTGCCCAGGCTCCATGCTCCTGCTAACCCACCCTGGGTCCTCGTCAGCCCCAGGGTACCAACATGGGCTCCACACTCCTGCCTGCCACCACCACTCTCCTGCCATTTCCCTGCTTTCCCACCTGCACCCCAACCCACCACTACTGCCGCTGTTTCCCAGCCACCATTGCCACCACTCCCCACACTGCTCCTGCTCTCCATGGCTCCCTGCCACTTTCCACGGCCACTCTCCCACTGCTCCTCATGCCCCCGCTACTTTCTGAGGCCCCCCTGCCACTCCCTGTGCTGCTGCTGCTTCCTGCAGCCTCCCTCCCTCACTCCCTCCACCACTACTGCTCCCCTCCACTCCCCCGCCCGCCACTTCCCTCTGTGGCTCCAGCCCAGCCCAGCAAGCACCATGTTGTTCTTGGCTTCTGGGTGGATCGTAGTGGTTTCCCCCGCTCCCTCTGTCTGATCTTATCTAATTTTCCACTCAGATGGAGGGAGGGTGGGGAACAGCCAAAGGGTCACCAGGCCAGAAACTGCAGAGGCTGGGGTCAGGGTGGAGGCAGGCGGGCCTGGCTGCGCAGCTGCTGGTCCTTCTGTCACCTTTCCCTGGGTCCTTCTGCTGCAGGCGCCTGTCATCTTTGACAGGCATCCAGGGGCAGATAAAAATTATTTTTCTAAATTTTTTAGGGGCCCCATGGGCCAGATAGAATGGCCTGGCAGGCTGCAACTGGCCCATGGGATGTATTTTGCCCGCCCATGCCCTAGAAGACCCTCTGTTCTCTTCCTGTATGCCCTGCTAGCAACACCTCTTCCTGCGTCTGCAGCAGTGCAAATTGGTCATGCCTTTCCCAACACTGTCCCTGATACTTTCTGTGAACACTGGCCATCCTGTACACCAATTTTGTGGAAAAGATTATATGTGATCATGTAAAGATTGTACTGCAGCATGTATGTGCAAAGGGGATGAATTAAGATTGCACAAGCAAACTTAATTCCTATATTATCTAGCCTTTGATGCTTGTGCCACCTTTCTTGTTCTTTTCATGTATTAATTTTATATAATTTTCTTACAAGGAAGACCTAAGGAAACGGAACTATTTGCTGAGCAGCAAGACCCACCCGCATCCACTCCGGCCCCAGCCTCTGTGGTTTCTGGCCTGGTGACCCTTTGGCTGTTCCCACCCTCCCTCCGTCCGAGTGGAAAATTAGATAAGATTGTATCCACCTAATGTCTCTAGGGCTCATCAGCAGGGTCAGAACTTCTATAACTGTCCACTGCTACTTGAGCAACTATGCCATAGGCGGTTGTTATCCTGTATAGAGACTGGTCATAGTAGAGGGGGGCTGAGGTGATGTTTATCAGTGGGTTTCCCAGCTATTTGCTAGATGGAAGAGGCAAGTTGAGACTAGGGAGTCCTGTGTTCAGTGCCCAGTTTTGGAAAGGAGTGTGTTCTAATAATTAAATACCTGCCTCGCCCTCCGTTTGATGCTTTCTGCCACCTCTGTCTATTATGCATCCCCAGAGTCTGTCTGTGACTGTCTGTGTAGCATGAATTGAACTAATGTAGCTGATGGTAACATAGAGTGTAATAATAGTGAAATATAACCATATTAGTCTTGTCCTGTAAGCAACTTGAAAACTCCATTTTGTATCCTTCTGCTTGACGTAAGTGAATAAACTCTGCATAGCCTTTATGTATGAGTGTGTGTAAGAGTGTGAATGGTGAGAGAATGGCATATTGATGGGACAAGATGATTTAACTGTTTATGTAATCAAGAAGGCGCCAAATGTAAGTTACCAGTCAGTAACCTAATTAATGAATGGCTGAAGAATCCCTTTTAGCCCTACGACACAAAGAAGATAATGAAGAGAAGGAACGCACCCATCCTGCCAGACAGGCAGCAAAAACACTCCAAGGCTAAGATAAGCTGAAGACAAAAGAACAACCGCAAAAACAGAAGCTGGGTATAGAAAAACCCCAAAGCACTGAAACAAAGGATGCCAATCCCTATAAAAGAACACTTTGAAAATGCCAAGTTGGGTGAGTCTCTTTCTCTACTGCTGTTTCATCGGAGCACAGATGCATCTGTTCACCCCACTCCAGCTGTTATCTTCAAATCTGCTATCTTCAGATCATCATTATCTAGTCAATAAGCCTGGGCTGATATTGAGCAACTATTGCTGGTAACTATATCTGGTGTATGTGTGGATGAAATGGTTGTTTTGAGTATGTGTAAGCCTGTGTGTAATGATGTATATGATGATTTGTGTGTGTTTGTATGAATGGTGTGCCCGAACCTCTGTGTCTAACTCATTTGATCAGTAAACACAGCACCTTGGCTTATCCCCCTTTATAAAGTCTCGTTCATGATTTGAGCAATTGGCAAGTTGAGTAACATCTGCACCTTGCAGCCTGCCTCTTCTTTATACCCACCACCCATTTCCACTCTTCTTCTGTCCCATTTCACAGCTTGTTTCTGCTCTATTCATCCTATTTCTTTTGCCCCCATTCCTGTCTCCTTTTTGGCTCTTCCCTTTTCTTCATTAGTTAAGTGCCATCAGGAAGAGTATTCAGAGCACAGAACGTCAACCTGCTCTCAATTGCTTTGGGCAGTGCCAGAGTCACATTGGCATAAGGGAAGCAGCATGGAGTAGTGGCTACAGCATTGGCCTGTAACTTAGAAAACTTGTTTTTTTACAAAGTGCAATGGGATATTTCAGGGAATTCAGACACCAAATCCTACCAAGCAGTTGCTTAACACATGTGGTCTGAAATGAGACAGGTTTTCAAAAGGGCAACATAAGGCAATCCCGCAGCACTTAGGATAAACCCTCCAGGCAAACTTCTAATTCTTTGTTTCAAAGGGAAGAGGCAGTCCAGCTTCTTGGAGAAATTGTTGTAGGAATTATGGAACCTGAGGAAAAATGCATTTCCCTTAGATTCAGGGAAAATGGCTGCATGATTTTTTCTGATGTGTTCCAAAAAAAAATCATTGAAAGGCAGGCACCTCCCATGGAAAATTTCAGTATGCATGGTTACAGATATGACAAAAATGTATTTGAGAACAGGGTCATGTAATATAAAGTGTTAGATAATATTAGCTCTAAGCATTATCTGCAGGCTAAGTGTCACCTATAATGTAGAGCAACTAGAGAAGAAAAGTGGAAGCAAAATGCACTGGTAGTGCATTCCCTTCACTGAGAAATGGAAAAAGAAAAGGATTATTTAATGGGGGAAAGGAAATAATGATTGTATAAGTTTACTTGGCTCTTACTCCTAGTTATTCTTTCCTATAATTCAAGAACAAGAGGGAGCTAGGTGGAAGTGAAATAGTTTAGTCAGGCTTTAAAAAAAAGGATAAGAAGTAAATATGAATTAAACATGTATTTTTATTACATTAGCTAGGTTACAATTACAAGGGCCATCAATCCTCCTCCTTCATGGTATAAACTGATGTCAGTTGGGGTTAGGAAGAAATTTTCACCAATGATATAGTATTGAACGAGCAGGAGTCATATGCTTCCTATGGAATATCTCTGAATTGGTCAGTACAGAAAACAAACTGTCACAGTCAGTATTGATAGGAATGATAGAGCTGGCTATTTTTACTGGTAAATCTGTGCTATTGCTGAAAAAAAAGTAATGGTGCAAAAATACTGTGAAGCTTTCCATTTCTAGACTAGTTAGAAAAATGTGCAGTTTGCTTAAAAAGATAGTGCTGTACTTCTTCCTGAAGCGTAGGGTCACATGACATGTTACTGATGCAGAATTAATTAGTTCTGCCACATGCGGTATTTAGATTAGGTCATTTCTTACCAGAAAAAGTGGACACAAAATCGTCATGCTATAGAAATTTTATGCCAGCAATGATCAATCCACACACGTACCTTAGACAAGATTGCTAATAATATCAGGCATGTTATTAAAACAGGCTTATTTTGGCCAGAAGGTGCAAATCTACCCTGCCTTAAAGTCTATATGTGGGCATCTAGAAAGCTAGCTCCCTTTCCTGACAGCTGATATTCGAGAATCTCCTCAGGCCTCATGCCTACAACTTCAAGTGAAGTTAACAGGCCTTCAAGGGCTTAGCATTGCTGGAAATCTAGCCTAAGGCATCTCAAGTCAGGCACCTTTAAACTGAGCCATCTCATTAATTTCTTCTTTGAAGGTATCTATCCTAACCTCTGCATTTCTGTTTCTGTAGAAAAGAAATACTCTATAAGCCAGCTTCATGCAAAACTTAGATGGACATCCTGGTAAGTGGTGAGCACCCTGCTGCTATTGTTCTGTCCCTAAAAATGTTATCAGAATCAAACTGTTCTATCAGATTCTTAGGGCAAAACCCTGAAGCATGTACTCTGGTAAGACTTTTCTTGAATTTCTGATTGGTTAGTGGGTATTTAGATGTCAGTCCATCAGAAGCCATTGGGTACTACTATGCTGATTGTTAGCTAAATTAATAAAGGCTAAATCCAAACCTACACTCATACTAAGCCTTTTAGCTACAGAAGCCCCTAGTGCTGAGAGATAGAAAAGATGTCCCCCTCCACCCACACCTCTTTAGTTGGCTGTGGCCCATGTCACATATGTCAATTTGAGGTGAAGGCTTGTATGAATCACAGGCAGCGACTAATCTGTGTTATTATGTTCCATTTCTTCAGCTACCACTGTGATCACAGATCTATTCATGCTCCTCACAAAATTGCTACATATTTCCCATGACATTTAACGGGTTATTACTGCTGTCTTGTAACTGCCTTTAAAAGCTGTACTGGATATTTCCAAACACCACAATGACAATAAGTCCATCATACTTGAAGGACATTTTGAATGACTGCATTGGCTTTGGTCTTACGTGGCCTTTGACTGTTTCAACTTTGTCTAAAGAAGGGTTACCTTTTATCCTTGCTCATCTTTGTAAAGAGGATGTTCAAAGGGAAGGTACGGGATTCCTTTCCCTAGGAGGCCTTATATGCAATATGAAATTATATTGCTAGAAGTCCAACAACCTTGAACAGATGGTAGCGCACACACACACACACACACACACACACACACACACACACACACACATATATATATATATATATATGCACGAACCACAATTGATCTAAAGGTTAGATTCATAAACTTGGAGCCAAAACAACAGGGCTTTACTCTTGGGTCATCCACTGACTGGTTTGTGACTTTCACTTGCCCATAGATGAAGCCAATTTAAAGGAGTGATTTTGTGCATTTAATGGAGACATCAGAAACTCCAGTGAGACCAACTTTTTAAATAGGGCATAAATTTGCCCCACACCCTCTCTGAGTGCCACTCCAATCCCCTTCCCCTGTCCAGTCTACTGTTTTCTGCTCCCTGTGTAATCTGCTGCTTTGCTTTCTGCTCCCTGACTTATCTACAACTGTGCCGCTTGTAGTTCCCCATTCTGCCACATGCTATACAGTCCACACTGTTTTTGGCATGTGCGCCACAGTTTGGCTGCCCTTGAAATGCTCCATGTTGAATGCTCTATAGATTGGGAGAATTTTCTGAAGTGAAGACAGCTCAGTCCTATGCTTTAGTTATCCAAACTCTCTGGAAGCCCTAACGTAAGGTAAGGGATTTGACCTCAGAGATCTTCAAAAGGAAGGGATCTTTCATTAGACCACTGGTTCTCAACCAGGGTAACCTGGCACTCTAGGATGATGTGAGAAGCTGCCATGACTTCCAGGAGGCTGTAGGGTGAAATGTCACCACTGCTGCAGGGGGAAACTCTGTTTTTAGGAGGCACATTGGAGATGGACTGAGAAGGAGCTGCCATAGAAAGACTCTCTGCCTGCATTACATTATGCAGGCAGGTGCATTACTTGTGTTGCAGCTCTGTATTGGTTTGGCTCCAGTGTGCCTCCTAAAGAGGCACATGGGGCAGTTCAATTTGATGGCAGCAGTATCTATCTCCAGACAGTCTCTACAGCAGTGTAGGGACACAGCCAGGTGCCTGGGGCAAAGCAGAAATGGTGACACCTGTTTGCTGCCACAATCACAAATTTGTGGCTGACAGAAGCAGCCACTACCCCCCAAGTCAGTGCTCTTGGTTGTTGCCTCTGATTTGAAAGCTGCTGTGATGTATGCCTTTGTATGGAGAACAGGGCATGTAAGGTTTGGCTCATGGAATTGCTTGAAACTCTATAGGGCCTGATGCAGTTCAGCAGTGGTTCTCAAGTAGGGTGCCACAAAACTCAAAAAAGTTATGGGGGGTCCCCTGACTCGAAAAAGATTGAGAACCATTGCATTACACTGTGGCCTGTCTGCACATGCTATGGCTGTGAGTGAATAAACGAAGAAGCTTATTGCCCCGGAGTTAATTGCTCCTGGGCCCACTGTTTGAATGTGCACCTGGGAGCAAATAACTCCAGAGCAATAAGCTCTGCAGTTGGTTCATGTGTGGCACATTGAGCTAGGTCATAGCAGCTCCAGCTGGCTCAGGGGTCCTGGGGGACCTTGGCCTGCTCTCCCCAGCTCAGTGTGCTGTGGAGGGGCTGGCTGGGGCACAAGAGAGCTTCACTGCAGGGTTAGCCTGCAGGCAGCCCCGCACTGAAGCACCCTCATGCCCCAGCCAGCCCCATCAGTCTGTACACATGTGCTGCTGCAGTTTTTTTACTCTGCAGCAGGATAGTACTTGTACCTTTACAAGCACTTTTCTCACTTGCATTCTTTTTTCTTCTCCATGTTTGGCAATTTTGGTTTTACATGTTACTTGCTTTTTTCTTCTTCCCAATTTAAAGCTTGAAATCCTCCCTCTCTTCCTCTTGCACGTCTGCTGTGATCAAACATCCCACCTACTTCTTTTGTATCTGTTCTGATCAAGAATCTTCGTTGTCTTTTCTATTTTACTCCTAATGCCTTGAAACTGTCCTTACCTACTAGTCGACTGCTGGATCTTTGTCCACATCTATTCCCCATACTACTTTTAAAGACTTTCAGCAATGAACCAAATCCATTGTAATATTTTTATAAATACTCCAGTTTAACAAGAAGTGTACTTATCATTGCACGTGCAGGACTTGTGTGATTAAACTAATATTAACTTCCCATATCTTGTCTTCTCATTTTTAAGAGGTTATGTGTTTTGGGTCTTACTATTAGTTGTATTAGAACAGCATGTAGAAGTCTCCTACTGAAAGCAGTTTGTCATTTTTCTAAGCATTATACAAACCCATAATAAGGGAATCCCTTGTTTACTTAGATAAGACACAAAGGATCAGGGAAAAGTTAAGTATTTAGTTCCATTTTGCAGGATCTTTTTAGGTTGGAAGTACAACGTTTGTAGCAGAAACTATATTTTACATAGAAAGCATTGTGATTTCTCATGGAAATATATAGGCCAGGATTTGTCGAAAGCATGCAGCAAAAACTTAACTCTACTTCCAATTATATCAGTAGCAAAATTTCCATTCATTGCAGTAAGAGCAGTGTATAGCACTGAATACTTTTGAAAAATCTCATGCATAACTAATAAAAATGCGAGTATTGTGAGGCATAAGACACTGTCAGTTATAACCAGGGATCTGGGTTTTCCATTTCCCATGGAAACCCAGAGTAAAATACGGATTTCCCCCATTACCGGACAAAAATGTGGATTTCTCATTTTAGCAGAGAAACCCATGGATTTTGCAGTTTTGTAAAGAGTTCTCTACAGGCTGGTTCCAGAGGGAGTAGGAGGAGGATGATCGGGCAGGGAGAGCCAGGTGCATACACAGGTAAGTGGTAGGGGAGGAGGTAGAGTGGGGGATTGAGGCCCCCATAGGCAGGGAGTTGGGCAGGTCTGGGGCTGCTGTCCAGCTGGGCAGTGCATGGGGCTTGGGGCCTGGGGCTACAATGCGTGGCCACAAGGCCCCAGTGGGGAGTGGGACAGGGCTGCAGATGGCTCATCCAGGGGGTGAGGGGTGGGGCTGGCTCCCTGCCACTGTATGCGCTCCTAGGGGGCAGAGGGGACCCGTGCCCCCAGATTGTGTATGGGGTGGGTGCAGCCTGCCTGCTGCAGGCTCAGGCTTCTGCCCTGCTGCCCTTCGCAGCTCACGGGTGTGACTCAGCACTGCAGGGCACAGCAGGGACACTCAGGAAAGCTGCTTCCCACTGTGAACTCTGTGCTGCTCTGGTGATATGTCCCCTGTGCGCAGCAGGGGCAGTGGCCCAGGGTTGTGCCCCTCACTGCTGCTGCACGCACAGGGGATGCATCGCCAGGGTAGTGTGGAGCTCGCAGTGGAAAGCATCGTTCCTGTGCAGCCTCGCTCTGCCCTGCAGTGCTGGGTCATACCCACTGACTGCAAAGGGCAGCAGGGTGAAAGCCTGAGCCTACAGTGGGCAGCCCATGCCCACCCCCACCATGTGCACAGATCTGGGGAGCATGGGTCTCCTCTGCCCCCCCACAGAGTGCACATAGCAGTGAAGAACCGGCCCCACCCCACCTGAGCCTGCAGCAAGCAGGCAGTGCATGGGAGAGGAGCCAGGCTTTAAGCTCTGCTCTGCTGCAGCAGCTACCACCTCCTGCTGGGCACAGGGAGCTGTGGACCTGGGTCCCTGGCCCCATAGCCCTGGCAGCTGGGGGCCTCTCTGGCAAGGCTGGGGTGGCAGAGGCTGAGTGAGGAGCAGGGGGCACTACCAGGTCTGGGGAGGCGGGGGGCGGGGGGAAGTGAGGGGTGTGAGCAGGGCCAGGGGGTTGTGGGAAGGAGAATGAGGAGCACCAGCAGAGCCCAGACTGGGTGGGGGCTGTGGGGGAGACTTTTATTTTAATTGTGGATTTGGGGGTTTTATCTGAGAATTTGCTATTTTTTATCAGGGAACACCAGGATCCATGGTTATAACTTGGCCTACTGAAGAAAGAGGTCAAAAATCCTTGCTAGACATGCTGTCAATAAACAGGGAATATTCATTAATGAAGCATTCTGGATTGATTTCCATTAGGGCTGTGCGAAACTTTGGGTGTTGATTGAATTCAGAGGAGATTCAGTCCAATTTGGCAACTGAATCTTCGAATCCAAATCGAATTGGCAGACCAATTAAAAGGTTTGAATTGATTCAAAGCTCTCCAATTCGATCTGGAAAAGTTTCAGGGAGCTTTGGAGATTTGGGCAGTCCCCACCTGCTGCCACAGGGAGCTGGACCTGGACTCCGTGCCAGTGAGTAGGGGTCAGGGAGAGGGCTAGAGAAGGGGGAAAGGGACCATGGGGGGACCCCCACCAGGCCCCATCCCCTGCCTGTTCCCCCAGCCCTCCTAAGTGCTCTCAGACCCCCCACCCACTCTCCTAGGCCCCCTACCACCCCCATGACTGCCCCACCCGGCCCCAGCTCCCGCTTCTTTAAAAAAAATTTTTTTAAAGCCTCGCACTCACTGGCTGGCGCCAGGGGTGGGTGGGGCGCG
>NW_005842130.1:1784085-1800801 GCF_000455745.1 Alligator sinensis | reverse complement strand
CAGCATGGGGCAGTGGGGTGCAGCAAGGATCATCTCCTCCCCCACACCTGGCAGGAGCCGGTGAGTGGGGTTTTTTTTTGTTTTTTTTAAAGAGCTGGGACGCTGGGGCTGGGTGGGGCAACCATTGATGTGGGTGGGGGATGGGGCCTGTTTGACTCGGAGATTTGGCCGATTTGACAGCGGCCAAATCTCCAAATCAGACTTGGCCGAATGTATTTGGGACAGTGATTCGAATCACCGAATCGAATCACTGTCCCACGAATCGGCTGAATCCAAAGTGAATACTAGCTGCTTTGCACAGGCCTAATTTCCATATATAAATGCAGGTTTCCCTTTGCAGTCAGTTACGTATTCCCAAGGTGCCTTCATACTCATAAATGGTGCCAATGCAACTGAAGGAGTGAGCATATTAAGAGTTCACAGCCTCATTTCAGGGTAGATCTATGCTCATACAGTGTGTTCTTTTGTTCAGCTTGGCTAACCAAGTAAAAATAGCAATGAAGACAAAGCAACTGTAGTTTTAACTTGGGTTAGCAGCTTAAGTTCAAACAGACACCTCCACAGGACTAACCTTGAGCAGCTTTCTCAAGTTGAAACCAGAGTTACTGTCTTTCCTCCTACCTGAATGTAGCAAACTCAGGGGAGCCAGCTGAGGTTAAAAATACACCTTTGTATTTGCAGTGTACATATAGACTGCTGCAAAAAAATTGAACAACCTGGAACATTTGTGCAAGCAGCTCTCTGAAGAAACAAAGGCCTTGATTTTATCCCCAGGTTATACTGGCTTCTTAACAGGGTAAAGTAGAGTGCAATTTTGCAGTTTATTGAGCCGGTTTGATTGTTTCTGCATTCTAAATGCAAATGGCTTAAGCTTTTCCACTGCTGCTTCCATTGCAGGTGCTAGTCACACTTATTTCCTGTCTTCTAGTAATCATTTTTAAATTTTCTGTCAGTACCCTAAACAATCGGTCCCACAACATATCCTATATTACATTTCCAAAGAGTGATATTAACTTATTATTGTAGTGCTGGCAAATACAGGGCTGCAGGTTCACCTGGCTACCTCATTCTCTTGTGAAACTTAAAATGTTCTATCATGATGCTTGGTTTTGAAATATAGTGCTCTATTAAGATCTTTTGCAGGTCATTTAAATTTTTTTTTATTTCTTGTTTTTAGGGTCATAACAACTTTCTTAAGAGGAAATAAGATTTACTGCCAGAGGCACTGAGGAAAATTGATTTCTGTTTGTCCTTGTCTATATCCTTATTTGCAAGAAAACAGTAGCCCCGTCTTTCAATAGCTTGCTGCCAGTCTTCATTTTCTGCATTAAATGCCTCAGTTTTCCACTAGGTTGTCTTTTTGGGTTTTTTTTGTCACCAGTTTTATAAAAAGATTGTTCACTTCAACAAAATCAAGCCCTCTACTCAGTACTGCAGGCTGGGAACTTGTTGCTGTATTTAAGGGCATCACAAAACAGAATGGAGAAAACTCCCATGTACAAAGTAGAAAATACAGAGGTGAGGGATGGTGTGTTGTCTATCCCATGCTATCATATTTTCTTGCATATATCACACTCCCAAATAAGATATGTGACTTGTTTTTTGAAAGGGAGGATGAAGAAAATAAAAAAAGAAAGTATTGGCAAGTGTGATATGTTCCCAAGGAAAACACAAGCAGGTGATGGGCAGGGGGGGATTAAAACATCATGGCTGCTCTGTTGATCTCCTACTTGTAGGACACTGCGGATACTGCTGGCTGAACCAAATTGCCCAACCTGTCTCTTCTCTTCATGACCAGAGTGGAATGGGCAGCCAGGAGCACCTTCCAGGTCATCTGAGGGCCTGATCCTATCCAATAGCATCTGTGGGGTGCTAATTTGCTACTGTGGCAGTGGTTTGCTAACTTGCTAATGCAGTGCAGTGTTTTGGGGTTTTTTTGACACTGAGAGATCCTGGTGTAAAAAAAAAATGCCAAAAAAGCAGGGTGATGCGTGTGGCTGCAGCACCCATTCCCTGACTGGCTAGAGCCATACTCCAGCTGCCGGTGAGGCTCTGCATGCCTGGATCACCACAACTGTAACCCCAGGAGCCCTCCAAGGCTGCTGGGGCCAGCGCAAGTGCTCCTTGCACTGCTGGGAAAGCATCCACAGCTAGCAACTAGGGAGCATATGCAGCATTGCTTTCTCTTTTAGCTGGCAGAGGTTCATGCTGTAGAGGCTGCTATTGTCATATTTCCTTGCTTAAAATGCTCACCCAGTTTCCAGCAGCTTTTTTTTTGGAAATGGATGTGTGATAAATGTGAGAAAATACAATTTATTTAGAAAGAAAATGGAATAAGAGCAAATGTTTCTGGCTTGCCTTTAAAAAATTACTAATCAGAATTCCTGGGTTTTGTTTTCCTCCTGAAATTATGCCTGAATGCTAGCTGTTTTAGAATAACCAGAGAAGTAGAAAAGCATGAGTGAATGGGCAGTTAGCTAGCAAAAAGGGATCACAGATCTTTCTTTTCTCTACTACTAGTTTTCAAGTGTAACCCAGGCGGTACTCCAAGAGGTGCCCCTTCTCTAATTGAAGGGAACAGAGCAGGTGCACAAGCGCTATGGGAGGTGTAGGGACCCTCCTCTCCCTATAGAGCAGACCCAGATCACTAATGGGGACTTAACCATATACCTTTTAGTGAGAGAACAGTACTGGGAACATAACCAGTATAAACCAGGTGGTATAGGGGACACTACAATGCCCCGAGGGAGCAGGATTCAATAAAGGTTAGACACTTACAATCATAGACATATTTATCCAGTTGACAAAAGACAGGGTTAACAAAATATAAAACACAAACAGCAGAAGAAACAATACTAGTTGGTGAAATATAAAGGGCACAAAATATCAAATAACAAGGAATATAGGACCTAGGTACCTGGAGGGGAGAAAGCACAATGACCCCTTTATACTGCAACAAGAGTTTCTCCCTGTCATTTCACTCACCCCAGCTGAGACTTGAACTTGAATTACCCACATGGTGGGCAGAAACTCCACCATACAGCAACCAGTGCTAGTGCTGCTCCAAGCTACTAGGGGTCTTGATGTTCCTGGAGCCCTGACCTCACATGAAGCTTCCTGGTGTCTGATCGGAGGAGCTGGAAGCCGAGATGGGAACCTCTCAGGTTGCTGCTCAGATCCTTGCTGGAGCTGCGGAGCCTCTCCTGCTGGCCACAGCCTCTCATAGGGGATCCTGGAGCCCAGAAGGGAGCCTCTCCTGCCGGCCACACGCCGTGCTGCTGAGGGTCTAAATGCTGCCTGCAGGTCCCGCTCCTTCAGGTTATTCTGGAGCAACTGCTCCTGCCCTGCTGGCCCAGTTCTTTGCCAGCTCTTTGAAGCTCCTTCCTTGTGGTCCCTCGCTGGTCTCTTCTGAGTCAGCCATGCTGCCCCTTTTATCCCCCTCCAGGTGACCCAAGGGGCCAATCAGGGGACATGGAGGGTGAGTCTCTGGTGCCTGATTAGTGAGGAAAGGGAATCCCAAGCCCTCCAATCATCTTTTACCCTTTCAAAACCCCTGGGCTAAATCACTACCAGCTAGCCCGTCACACAAGTATTACTTTTCACAGAATTGGAAAGCCTCCCCGGCGGTGGGAAGTGAGGGGTAGCGAGTGGTTGGATGCCCAGCTCCACGCCACCACTGCTCCTCTCAGCTCTGTGGGGCCCCCAAAGTGCGGGACCTGGGGCGGTCGCCCTGATTTACTCCCCTCTAGAGACGGCCCTGTCTGCCACTAATAGTTTAAGTGTTACAGTAATATAAGCCTGTGGACAAGTGAGTTTCCCCTCACATATCTAAATACAGGATATATTTGTGGCTAATGGTTTACTATAATGCTTTCAGCAAAATGCCAAGCAGAATCTGAATATACATTTGATAAATGATTCTTGAACTTTGATAAGTGCTTTGTTTCCAGTGACTACCATTATCCAACTCTAAGTTATCAACTGACAGAACAAGGAGTTTGTTTTCTATGTAGTGTCAAGCAGATGTCTTTTACAACTCATTCTGTCTGGATTTAGTCCATCTTTAACCAACAGCAATAAAAATAAATCTAAAGTTTCTAATTAATTAATTCCCTTAATCCCATTAGTTTACCAGGATTATGTAATATTTTGGGCTGTATGCAGAAGATGAAGATCTAACAGCGCTAAGCCACTTGGCTAAATTATAAGAAACCACAAAACCATTTGAAGTCTGGGTAACAGACCAGAAATAAAGTGTACATGTGTTTAGCAATGAGGGTAATTAATCACTGCAACAGGTCACTTAGGCTTGTGGTGGATTCTCCATTGCTTGAAGCTTTGGGTTTCATGAAGGAATTATTTTTGGGACCTTCTGGCCTGGGTTATACAGGAAGATGAACTGGATAACCATAATGGTCCTTGTGCTTTTAGAGTGATGACATCTTTTAAAAAGCACCACTGTCAAGAGTTAAAAAAATATAGAGCAATTGCTTGTTAAAGTCAGTCATTTAAATGACCAAAACTATCCTTTAAGTCAAGGGTGGGTAAAATATGGACTGCGGGCCAGACCTGGCCCACCAGGCCATTCTATCTGGCCTGCAGGGCACCTAAAAAGTTTAGAAAATTAATATATATCTGCTCCTGACTGCCTGTCAAAGATGATAGGAACCAGGGACAGTAGGACTCAGAGAAAGCCAGCACAACTTGGGAGCAAGGCCAGCCTGGCCCTGGCCCCCTAGCCCCTTCCCACCCTGCCCCCATAACTGGAGGCCTCAGCCTGCCTCAGCTTTTACTGCTTCCCTGCATGCCTGCTCCAGCACCACATGGCCCCAGGCTGCATCACCAGACCGTGGGGGCATGGGGCCGTGCCAGTACCCTGGGGCCAGAAGCAGGAGGGTGTGTGTGTGTGTTCATAGGGTGAGTCTCACAAGCACACCTCACCATACACATGCACCCACAAACCCCTCACAATGCAATACATGCAGACCTTCATACCCACACCCCAACACACAGCACCCCACAAACTCCATACCCACCCACACCCCACGTTGCCACACACACACCCACATGCTCCCTCACCCCACACCCACATCCCCACACCTATCCACCCCCCAACCCCCCCAACACCCCACATACCTACACACATACAGCCCCCTACAAACCTATAGCCACCCTCTCATGCCCCCACCCCCACAGTATACAAGAATAGACAAGACTTCATTTAAACTATTGTGCAATCACCTCTATGTACACTACACAAACACATGTAAATCAGGACAAAAATATTTTTTGAAGTCAAATTAATGAATGTTATAGATGTTTGATTTTTAGAATATAATTTGGTATTTTTCTGGTTCTGAGATGGCAAAATCCCTTGCTGAAAGGAGCATTTCTAGGGACAAGGGGAGGGGCTTCTGGTGACAAAGGTTGGGGGTTAGGAGGTTGGACTTCTGGTCCCAAGAGGGCAAGCAGGGGGTGGGGCACCTGTCAAGGGACAGGGCTACCCATGCAGCCCTAGACAGCTTGCCAAAACTTGGTAAGCAGCCCTCTGCCCAAAATAATTGCCTGATCCTGCTTTAATTTCTGAATTCTACAAATGCCCAAATGGCTCAGAGCAGGGTCAGGTAAGCTGCTGCTGGCTGTCATGAAATATTGATGCTACAGAGAATAGTGAACTTCCTTCCTTGAAAGTTATTTTACCCAGGAGTATTTCTTCATTGGAATTCTTCCATAGAACTCTGAATTTAAATTCTGAAAGGTGAGATGTGATTTTTTCCCCTTATTTCAGTTTATGTAGCAAGTACCTTTAAGAAAATGCTAATATAACTTGAAGTAGCTCAAAGTAATTTTTGGTATTGGAACCCCAAATGAAACCATGCAGAGACAAGATTCTTCTTTGAGTGAAACTGTAGTAGCAAATTCTGACAATATCTGTAGTAAACTCATTAACTAGTGATTTATACATGATGCTCTAGTCTGTAAAATGTTCCTTGATATAAAGCATTACTGTAGCATGAAGAATACTTCAGAAACACTATACAGAATTGTAATATAAAGCTTAAGGAATTTAAATATCCTGAAGAAATGTTTGCGATCTCAAAAGATTCTGTTCTTTGGTTACTGAAAGAATGCAGTTCCAGCTAAAGTTAACTTGTCACTTTTGACTAGAAAAAAGGGGCCTTATTTTTTTTTTCCTTTCAGTTCCTAGGCATTGTCATGCATCTTCCTACCACCAGCCAGGCTCCTCCATGACACTTCTCTAACCACCCAGCCTTACTTTTTTAATCACTAATCAGGCACCCTCTGGGCATCACTTCACCATGTGTACCCACTGGTACCACTTTACCTGTCCTCTTCCCACCCACTGGGCTTTCTGTAGGCATGCACCATGTATCCCAAATACTATACAAGACACTCAAAATACCTTTCTAGGGAAATTAATATTCTCAGCTGCCAAGGCATCCAGCTGAAACTCTCCACATATACACTCACTAGCCTCATGCCAAACTTCTCTAACCTGCTAGCTTGAAGTCTCAAACCCTTGTTAGCAGCAGCATGCTCAATATTTAGTGAACACAGCAAGGTCTGGTGCTTTGGGAGCAGAAGTTCCTGGTGCATGGGTGATATATCTGGGTGGGGTTTTCCTAGAATGCAGCTGGTGAGCAGAAAGCCAGGGTTTCCTTGGGACATTTAGATGGAGCCCAAAGGATGTTTGTATGAATGCCCCATCTGTTCTAGAAAAACACTGCTCAGGTCAGTGGGATGCTGAAGCTTACTAGAGTTATAAACACTAGAATCTGGTCCAAAGTGTGGGCTCTGTTTCATACAATGGAAATTAACCCAATTCAAAATTATGGATGGGGCTGAGAAAAAATTCTACATGACAACTGAAAAATTGTGCATGACCAGACATTAAACATTACCTGTAAAAGCTGGTGAGAATAAATAACTTACACAGAGGAATTAAAACAGTCATGATAAACTGTTCACACAATTTGGAAGTAGTTTAATTTTTTTTATCTTTTAAGAACTCTTCAGATCTTTGAGGAGTGGTCTTTATTAGCTATTAATAGCAATGTGCTTCAAACTGCAATCCGACCACTAATCTGCAGTGGCATCCTCATGATAATACAATCCAGGTACACAAAGCCAAGTTGTGCTCCAAGAATCATAAATTCCCCTCTGCAGCTGGAAATTCTTTGAAAGGCAAGTTCAGAGAAAAAGTTATAGCCAGTCTTCCTTCACTTGATCTGATGGCAAATCCACTGTGCATGCCCTGGCTTTAAGCTGTTCACTGTGGAAGAAAGCAGAGACTGGATGTGTTTAATCTCCACAGATTCTAGGATACATTATATTTTGACTTTATGAAAGAACAAGAGCCTCACAGTGCTGTGATAGACATCCTATATGAGAAGCTCAGCCCTTGATGACATGCAATTGCAAAACTTGAATTATAAACTTGTTTATAAATATATCTTGAGGTGGGTCTAGACAGGTTTCCTTTGCACCTGAGTGTGAAAGGTGGACATACATTCAGAGTAAGCTTTCTCTACTGTATGCACTGGTGTCCTGGCTTACATGCATGTGAATCTGTGCTTGTCAAGTCTGCCTTTCAGCATCCACCCTACAGAGCTGCATGCATCTCATATCACTATAGGCACATCCACACCTAGTGCTGAAGTACACAGGGAGCGTGTCTACATGGGATGCTTTACTGTGCAGTAAGCGTCACCACCTACATGTGCAGACCTTGCTGCACAGTAATATGCTCTACTTGGCTACCTGCAAATGTGGTGTGGGGGCTGGGAGTCACCACCCAGCCAGGGTCTCACTCCTAGCTGCCCCCCCTACGGATCAATGCAGGGGATGGGACAGCTCTTTCCAAGTCCCCTGCCCCCAACTGGGGACCTGGAACTGGGAGCTTCTGCTGCTGGGGGAAGGGGGACATTGTCCCAGCCTGGGCTCTGCCACCAAAGCCCACCCCAGCAGCAGGCAGCTCCCAGGGACAGAGAAAAATTTACCAGCCCCCACCAGGAGACAGCTGTTTCCTGGCCTCATGCTCTCTGCCAGCCCCTGGGCTAGCACCCAGGGGGAGCCTGGTGCTCCCCCTGACTGCTGCAGGGAGGCAGAACAGGGTGGGAGCAGCCTGCAGAAGGCTGCTCCCATTGGAAGCAAATCTGTTTCCAAATGCCCACTTGTGGAGACACCTGGCTAGGGTGGGTTTACTCCACAGTAATTTACTGTGGAGTAAACCCATCTAGCAGCATTTGTACATGTAGATGTGACCAGTTTTGACACTAGGATTTCTGATAGCATATTCCAGGGTTTTGGGTACCTAACTAATCTTAAACTGGTTGTAAGATATGGCTCACATTATTATAAGTATGGTCTTTTCTGCAGCCCCTGTGCATAAGCAGCTATAGCTCATCAATACATTTGTCAGAAGCATTTACAGCTCCGTCTGCTTCTTGTTCAATGAGCATAGTGCTGTTGGATGAGTTGTTCCTGCTTGTGGCTGAACTCTTATGGTAGATGTTCTGCAGACTGGGGGAGGGATGTCTTTTAAGGATGCTTAGGGATGGAAGGGATCTAGGCTCAGGCACATGTGGCCTGCCCACAGTATAGACATAATCACACGCCACTGTGCAGGATCTATTTCAGACACTTCTGTGGAGTTAATAGTGGAGAGTTGTTTCAAAAGATAGTGTTTTAAATTAAGCTTTCTCGTCACCTTGGTTTTAGTGCATACTATGAACTGTGGTAATAAACTGCTGTCAAATTTGAACATCCTCAAGAAGTCACCACTCTCTTTTTTCCAGTGTAATGGCAAAGTGCTGTATCTTGCATTTCTTTCACTGTAAGTGTCTTGTACCATGGCGACATGACTCATACAATACAAAGCTTTGTTACAGCTTTATAGACCTACTATTTTTTGCAGAACAAATTTAGAAATCCCTGAATCAGGCATTGTCCTGTCAGACAAGTTTAGAATGCAGTTTGCTATCAGTAAAAGAGCCAAGTAATTTATTAAACAATCTTATCCACCGGACTATAACAGAGGAGGAGGCATTTCTTGCAAACTGTTTCAAATAGTACTTATATGTTCCTGTAGACATGCTCATTCACGTTGTAATTAGATCGCTCCAGCGTCACCTCACTGTCATGTGCATTAAGCCCCCGTGCATTTCAAAATAGCTGTGGGGGGTGCTTTATCTAAGCCCTTGTTGAATAAGCTTTAGCTAAAGCATCCTGTGAGCATTTTCAAAAGTGCAGGGACTTAATACACGTGAAGGCAAGCCCCTTTAATTAGAGTGGCTGTCCGGGAACCGCTTGAATTAAAATCCCCCACTCTGCACCTCTCCAGCACATGTATAGAAAGCCTGTGTGCATTGTTCCAATCAAGATTGGCAGGGAGAAGGGGAGGAAAGCTATGTTTAGTTCTTGTACCTAATTGTTTTTCTAGTGTATTACACTTGCTCTTGGATTCATTGGTTCCAGCATTAAGGCAAGTGCCAAGAAAATGAAACTGTGTGTAGAGTACAGATGAATCACACTCTTGAGTAAAATATTCACATTAACCACATGCTATCTCCCCCCCTGCCACCTCCCAGCATTTAGGGCAGAATCCTATTTCACTTTATGCACCCAAATTATACTTACCCAGCTGCAGAATTGTCATTTTGGGCACTTATACACAGTTTGCAGCTCTAGTCCCTGTGTAGTGTGGACACAGTAGTAGTCATAAAGCTACTGAGCATGCTCAGTAGGCTACCCACAGGCTGTGTAGGTATGTAGGTTTGTACCCAAATGTCTCCCCCACTGCCTTTTCAGAGAGGTAGCATGTCTCTAGGTATAACCCTAAGAATAGGCTGCAACATTCTGCAACTATACAGAATTAAAAATCATAAACAACATATCATGGTAGAAGTAAAACCAAGAGTCTTATCCCTTCCTCTAGTGAAAACATGAATTCACAATTTTTATTTGTTCGTTAACAGAAAATAAAACATGGTCAGATACATTTTTTTTATTCAGTTGCCTACTGTCGTGTGCTTTTTTTTGTAGCATGAGGGAATATCTGAGTTGACAGTTCTGAAATGGTTGGATTATATAGTAGCACCAGTCCAGTCAGTATGGGCTGTACACTTGCTCTGGGGTGGAGAGGGGGATGCTTTAATTAGAGCAGCTCTGAGAGCTGCTTTAATTAAAGTGCCCACAGCATCACGTGTATTCAGCATCCCATGCTTCAAAATGGTAGCAGGGGTGTCTTAACTAAATCTCGTTTGACAAGCTTTAGTTAAAGCACCCCCGCTGCCATTCTGAAACATGGGGATGCTGAATACATGTAATGCTCAGGCTGCTGGAGTGTGCTAATTAGCAGACTCCAGCAGACTTGATTAACTGAGTGCATTTTAGCATGAGTCGGAGCAGAGTTCTGTCACATGTACAGTAGGGCTGTGCGAAACAGCACCATTCCACTGTGACTTCCGTTTTGACAGAAGAGTTTTGTTTCAAGGTTTGGTTCATTTCAAAAGCACTGTTCCATTTCGTCGAAGCTGTTTCAATGCTGTTTCAACGTTTCGCCCGTAGGCTATAATGGGGAAGCATTAAATGCCTATAACTTCGTCATTTCTTGACTAATTTAGATGAAACTGGATGGTAGTCCCTTCTGAGGGCATGAAGCCTGACAAGTTTCAAGGAGATAGATGTAGAGGTTTTGGGGAATCTGCACCTCAAGGTGTTGACAAACAAAATTGTCACTTGCGGGCAGCAGCAGCCTCCAGTGATCTGGCAGGTAGATCTGGAGACCTGCATCCCTGGCTGGGCTGTGGGGCTATGCCGGCCTCCTCCCAGGGGTGCAGGCCCCCAATCTGCCTGCCAGATTACAGGAGGCTGCTGTTACCAGCTGGGGCCAGCAGCAGCACCAATCTTCCTGGCACTGGGTGTGGACTGTGCCCAGGACCGGTCCCAGGTGGCAGGAGCAGCCTCCTGTCATCCAGCAGGCAGATCGGGGGCCTTCCCACACCCCCGGGAGGGCAGCAGGGCTCTGCCAGACTCCCCCCAGGGCTGCAGGCCCCTGACCTGCCTGCCGGATCACAGGAGGCTGCTCCTGCCACCTAGGACTGGTGCTGGGTGCAGCCCACAGCCAGCGCTGGGAAGATTCGTGCTGCAGCTGGCCCCAGCTGGCAGAATCATCTCCTGTCATCCAGCAGACAGATCGGGGGCCCACCCATATGCCCAGGAGGGCTGCGGGGGCTATGCTTGACTCTTCCCGGGGTGCAGGCCCCTGATCTACCTGTCAGATCACAGAAGGCTGCTCCTGCTGCCTGGGGCCAGCAGCAGTACCAATCTTCCCGGCGCTGGGTGTGGGCTGTTCCCAGTGCCAGCCCCAGGTGGCAGCAGCAGCCTCCTGTGATCTGGCAGCCAGATCGGGGGCCTGCAGCCCTGGGAGGAGTCTAGCACAGCCCCGCAGCCCTCCTGGGGGTGCGGGTGGGCCCCCAATCTGCCTGCTGGATGACAGGAGGCTGCTCTTGCTGGCTGGGACCGGTGCTGGTTGCAGCCTGCACCCAGTGCTGGGAGGATTAGTGCTGCTGCTGGCCCCAGCCAGCAGCAACAGCATGCTGTCATCTGGCATGCAGATCCAGGGGCCCGCACCCCCGGGAGGGCTGGCAGATGTGTCAGAATCCTCCCAGGCAGGTGGCCCCTGGATCTGCACCTGATGACAGGAGGCTGCTGCTGCTGGCTGGGTCTGGTGCTGAACCCAAGTAAGCCTGGCTTTAAAACTTGAAATGTTTCAAAACTTTTGAAATGTTTTGAGTGCCCTTGTTTCATGTTGAAGCCATTTCGAAGGCTTTTGTTTCGTTTCAATTTCGCTGTTTTGAGCTTGAAATGCATCGGAACAGCTTCGAAACAAAACACCCAGAGAAATTTCTCATAGCCCTAGTGTATAGGTGCCCTATAATACTGTATCACAAAGCATTTCAGGATACAGGAATGCTATTCTCTATTGATGTTATGACAATAGGCACATATTCCAATGGATGTAGAGGGGGGCTGAAAAGAGATTTTTGTACAAGTGAGAGAATATTGAGCAAGATGTTTTACTGCTGTAACTCAAATGCTTTTGCTGTCACATTTGAAATATAAAAATGTAGCTTAAAGTACAATTCACTCACTAATAAAGACACTGTGATGCACGATGTTTCTATTCCACTTATTTTGTAGCAGCCAATCATAATGGTAGAATAGGACAAGAGTATTGATGGAGTATTTCTCCCACTGAAACAGACACTTCCCATTAAATATGCTCTAAAAAAATAAGAGGATCAAAGAAAAAGTGTTTATCATGCATCTCAGAGCATCTAAACCCCCAGAATTTCTCTTTCTGAGCCAGGTACATATTAAGGTCTCCTGGCTGCTTGAAGTCACCTGGGATGTGGTCTGTAGTAATGCAAAGTGCCTGCAATAAGAAGTCTTTGTCCTTGTCTTTGAAAGATTTCCATTCCCAGCCTGAATTAGGACCAACAGAAACAAAGTCTGGAAGGGTTTTTAAGGGAAAACAAAAAAAGGGAATCCAACAAAAGATTTGGTCAGGTCAGCTGAAGTGTTTTGCTTTGATTTCGGCTACTCAGACACAGATCACTGGGAAGTAGTTAATATGGTTCTCACATTTCTTACTGTCTTGAGGCTCTGGGGAGACTGATTATTGGGCATGGGTGTGCATCACATTGCCTGGCTGCTATCTTTGAACTCATGGAAGTGTTTACACTCAGAGATTTCTAAGTTAGTTTGAAAAAAAGGCTGCCTGAATACAGGGTACTTGCAGGCTGTCCCCCTCAGAGACTTGATTTAATCTAAGTATTTCTTAAGCATCCCTTATCTGCTTAATATTCATTGATTCCTCTGATAGTTTGAGGGTATAGGAGGGGAAAAAAAGACTCAGTTAAAAATCTTACCCATAATTAGAGCTGAGTGAATAGAAGAGACATTTTTCCACAAATATTCAGTTGAATCCAAATTGTCATTGACAATTTTCACAGCCCTTTTTACAGTTACTTCTCATGAACATTAAACAGCTTGGCTTTAGTAGCTAAGGTTAATAAAAAAAAACAACCGAATCTGGTCTGAGAAAAAATGAGCTTGGATTGGCTTCCTTAAAGGCACGGGAAGGAAATCTTCCTTCTTTGTTTTTAACTCTTATAGGTAAAACGTCATGATGTCAGGCAGCATTGTCACCTATTCTACCGGCGGGGGGAAGGGGGTGGTTGGTTAGAGAGCAGAAGGATGAGATTATGAGGTAGATTTTTTTCTTTTCAATTCTCCACCCCCCCACTCAATTTTTCTAAAAGAAGAAAACAGATTCACCTACAGAGACTAAATAAATGCTTAAGCTATTAAAATAGTGAATCCAGTGTGGCATAGCTGTCACATTTACTTTCTATGGGGTGTAGAGAACAGCTTTCTGTTTTGAAAACTGGTTCACCCTTTCCTATGGGGACCTAAACATTGTCCATATGGGGTGTGACAGGGACTTGTGAGATTTGCCTCCATATTGATCTGCTGCCTCAGTTGCCCCTGGTTGCCTGTCAGCCCTCTTGGCCTTCATAAAGTGTGGGGGTCACAGAAATGACAACTCTTTAGACAGCTTTCTGGCCAAAAGAAGGATAAAATAAGGACCTCCTGATTTGGTGAAAATAGGAATAGTCCTCTAAGCTCTTTTCTTTTCCCAGCAATGCTTCCCCATTGACTGAATGGAGACTTGTTTTTAGGGGTTGCTAACCCACTTCAGTAGATGGTAGTGTAAATAGCCACTTCTCAATCCTCCCAGCACAAACAAATGACAACCCTACTTCTCCTGCTTCCTGTTTTTATGAGTTCCCAGTCTTAGAGCTGGACTAAGCTTCCTTAGGCCTCTTCCTATGCTTGTACCCCTCATCAGCTCCAAATTTTGGGACCTTCAAAAGAAGACAAAATGGCCTCCAAGCCTGCTCTGAATATGCAAGTGCCCATTAATTTAATGTGCAAGCATCATTTTATGTTTACTCTTCTGCCTCATTCTCACCTGCCTAATTTGGGAACAGCAAGCTACCCCTCCACAGTGTCTTTTTCTACTCATTAGACAACCAACCTGCAGGCTACTTGAAAATCATGGCATATTTCTAGAAACTCCTGTTGCCCTTTGAAAACACTGAGCAATTGTGGTAGTTTTAGTATTTGTTCCCTTCCTTGAATGATAGCCAGCGAACAATCAATGGGTTAAACTGTCAGCGTTTGCTTCCTGCCCAATGGTGCACATATGACAGCTGTTCATGTACATTGCTATATCTCCAGGGGGACTGATCAATGACCCAGTGGTGCACTGCTCACAGGCTGAGCAGGTTACTGAGCAAGTAGACAATCCCTCCATGGACCAGAGCTGCTAATCGTCCTTGTAGGAACTCAAATGAGGGAAGAAGAGACAGATAAATTTGCCCACGGGGAGAGCAGATTTCCTTGGAGATGTCCTTCCCCCTCCAGGGAGAGAGAGAAAAGCAAATTTCCCTTTCCAGCAGTGTAGACAACAGGCGGGAAATTAACTAGTCACAGGGGGAAAGAGAATGAAAAAATGGATGCGAGTGACTTGGTGGGTATAACAGGAAAATTAAGTTGGAAAGAGGCAGAGGCTGAAACAATAGTTTAGGAGAGTAAGGTGGTGGGAAGATTGAAGGGGAGGACTGAGTGGAAATTGAGGGTGTGAAAGATGAGATTGACATATCAGATGAGGGGGAAAGAGGTAGAACAATATATTATGTCTGCGGCAGTGCACCTTCGGTGCCTGCCAGCCTCTTTGGTTCCCTGCCACTTTAAGGACTGGAGCAGGCAGCCGCCAGGTGGCTGATTGCAGTGGCCATTTTCAAACACAGACCAGATATATAAAGAGGGCAGTTGGCTGCTAGCAAGGGAGGCACTGATGTTAGCCAGTTGAGCTTCTGCTCAGGACCCTGGTGGTAAGGGAAGGGACTCTGGGGAAGTGGAGGCTTCTGTTGTCCTGAGTAAGATGTGAAATTGTACCCTGCCAGGGAAGGGTGGCTTGGTGGGGCTCCTAGTGGCGTGGGAGCCCCCAGGAAATGCCAGTCAGTTACCTCCCTGGTGAAAGGTAGGAAAGGGTACCTTATAACCCCAGCTCTGCATCCCTGATGGTTCCAGCAGAGCAGGGGGAGCCCAGACTCTGAAGGAGCCCTGAGGCAGAGTCCAGGACCTGGACCTGCACCCGAGCAGCAGGGTAAAGCCTGGGGGCATGAGTAGAGACCTGGAGAGAGAGACCCAGTGAGGGAGCAAAGTAGGTGAACAGTTGTAGAGTCACTCAGCAAATGTTCAGGTAAGGGCAGTGGGAGATGCCCAACAGACTGCACTGGGGCTGACCGAGGCATGGAGAGACAAGCCCAAAGCTGGGTGAAGCCGGGCGGTCTGAATGTAGCCCAGGAGAGAGGGCAGCATGAAAGAGGCTGGGTGAGAGCCAGTGGAGTGAATGGGATCCTGGTGAGAGGCAGGTGGCGTGAGCGTGGTCCTCCGGGGTAGTATGGTAGAGCTATAACTGTGTACCCAGTTTGCTCCGGGCCTAGGCCAGAGAGAGAACCCTGTTATAATGACACAGTAAGAAAAACAGGGAAAGCTCAGTGCCACTCGTATTCATTTAAAGACCAGATGTTACAAGACATTTTCATGAAGTCCTAACATGTGAGAACATGATATCACAGACAACCAACATGTCTCAGACTTCCCTTACTAAAATATTGTTCCCAGCTAGAAGATGAGAGAATGTCACTGTCTAGACTAAGTAATTGTTGCTGCACATCTGCTTCTGACAGAAGGGCTTTTCTCTTAACTTCACTTATGCAGCATCAGTCCTTCATCACTTCAGCATCCAAAATCTGGCCTTTTCACACACATGCATATAGACATAGTATACATGTATGTTTATTGCACAAGTTCTGGGTGTATAATAATGCAAAGTGCTCTACAGTCAAATGGAGGAGAGAGGATCTTTATTCCCCCTTCCCTGCCCCCCCACCTGGATTTTTCTAATTTAAATAGCAAGTGAATAGAGGAGGGATGTGATATATAGGCTACAAATTTTCTTACACTAAAACTAGAGTGCTCTCTCAGAGCCTGTGATATTGCTGATATAATCTTGCTATAGTATGTTAAAGGACAAAAGATATGATATGCCATTACAAGTTACAATAGAAGATTACATGATGGATTTTCATTATTAAGCTTTTGAGAGTCTGACCTAGCAGCAGTGTCTTATGGTTCATAAAAGCAAGTGATTGAAAGTCTTTTTTTACAAGATTCCTCAATTTCTTACTGCTTATTTCCCCCCTCTATTTTTAAATGAGTCTTTCAGTTACAGGTGCTGTGACTAAGAAATTAGCAGCTCAATTTCCTTCCAACCCACTATGACTTTCTTTAAGACTCCAAAAGTGATAATTGATCATTCATGGGAGTATACCAATGACTTTCCACACAAATAAATTGCTTTCAAGGTCACAGGCTGAGGTGCTAATTGTTTTACAAGCAACTTTTATTAAACCATTACCTAATGGGGGAAAAACTATCCAAGTCTAAAACATTCTGTGTCTTCAGTGCTGAGTCTGTTGAACTCCCAAATGTATCCTATTTTTCCTATGACCACTTTTTTTCCAGGTTCTGCTGTGTTGTCACTGCCTCATACTA